>NW_017673229.1:60560-73229 GCF_001879085.1 Nicotiana attenuata
TGAAAAAACTACTGAAAAAATCCAAAAAAATTACTGGTAGAAATAGAGAGTTTAGATATAAAACATTAGATCCTAGAAACAAAGTCTTGAAAAATCAACAAAAAATATAGTATAAAATCCTTTCCAGATCTGTTTTTGTTCAACTGCATTGGTTCCTCGAGCTGGTTTTCAAATCTAGCTGGTGTATGTGGTTGATTGAAGTTCCTTTGAAGTCAATTGCATCCTTTTCCTTTTCCTGGATTTTTGGTGCTCGATTTGTGAGCTGTGTTGCTGCTGGTTTTAGTTGATGATTATTACCTGCTGCTGCTGACTGATCCTCTCCTTCCTTTCTATCTCATTGTAATCCCAGGTACATCCTTCATTTCAAGTGCGGTATGAAGAACTCAATTCGCAAGTGTATTTGAATTACTGGAGAAATAGCATGTTATTGTTGTTGCTCTCATGATTAGTCTACTGTTAGATATGTAGTAAGAATAGTTGACATTTGAACATTCTCTGATTTGTACTTAACTGGACTATATGGACTTTCTGATTTGATTGATTATGGTTTCAGTTATGGTAGGATTCATGTTAGTTATTCATGACACTATAATTCATGATTCGTTTAAATTTGCTGCTGACTTTTAAAATTCATGATAGTAGGATTAATCCTATAAGTGTTAACAAAACAGTGTCTCACGTGTTCATCATTTTGTGAATGTTTCATATGGTATCTTACTGATTTAAATGCAACTCTCTGATTAAATGTTAGTAAAAGTGATATTAGAATTAGTGCAAACAATTATAATCGGTTTTTGAAATCAAATAACCACTGTTCCAGCATGCCAAATAAGTTCTGAGTGTGATTACACTAACTAGCTATCAAAGCCTTTAAATGTTTGTAACATGTCATCAGTTTAGATTAAGTATCAAATGTAGAATTAATTAATAGTGGTATTGAATTTGGAATTCCCTTCTACTTGTTATCCTAATCAATGAACTGAACAGCTTGGAATCCTTTCAGTCATTTTTTTGGGCCCGTTGACAAGCCCAGGGCGCATAGCCCAAGCCATTTTGTTGGACCCCAATATGACTGACGAAGGGTTTAATTCCAGGCCTACCTGCTTTCCCAATCGGGCTTGCGTTGAGGCTAAGGCTGGTAACAGGCCGCAAAGCGAACTGATATCACTGTTATTTGTTGGGCCAAATTCAAAATTCAATATTGAAGGCCTGAGTGTATATTAAGATTACGAGATTAAATTTATAACATAGGCTTTGGGCCTCCTAGTTAAGTAGCATGCTTGAGTTAAGAGGTTTGCCTCTTGTTCAAGTGTGTACTTGAACTCGAGGCCCAAAATTCTTTGATTGCTTCTAATAATAGCATTAATAATATTGATTAATCAGGCCCTGAAGAGACAAATCCAATAGAAAATCGTAGTTTGTTTTAGGTTGGCCTTTAAATAATAAAATGAGGTGAGCCGCGCCAAATAAAATGCATAAATTGTGTGGCCCATCTTTAATTGTTTATATTAAAATTCTTAGAATTCGGGACATGCCGTTTAGCGAATTTCACGGCCTCCCGCAAAAATAATAACACGTTAGTCGCTTTAGGCGCGCTTTTTTAATAATTTTACCTTCCTAAATACGGGTGTGCATTTCATGCGACCCAAATCCAAATCCCAAAACGTTGAGTAAAAATGTGTCAAGGATCCGGGTGCATTTCATGTGACGTGATCCAAAAATATGTTTTTAAACGACGTTCACTTTCTTAAATTTTTTATTAAAAGCGGTAAATAACTTTTAAAATTGCACTATAGGATACATGCATTAAAATCAGATTTTTAGCCAATTATAATAGTTTAAGCGGCCGTGCTAGAACCACGGGATCCGGGGGTGCCTAACACCTTCCCTCGGGTCAACAGAATTCCTTATTCAGAATTTCTGGTTCGCAGACTCCATTCGGGAAGTCAAAATTTTCCTCGATTTGGGATTTAAGATAAGCCGGTGACTTGGGACACCAAAAGCCAAACCTATCCCAAGTGGCGACTCTAAAAACCAAATAAATAATCCCATTTCGAATAATGTCACTTTAAATGGAAAAACTCCCTTATACATTATCCTTCGGGGTAGGTGTGTAAAAAGGAGGTGTGACAGCTCTGGCGACTCTGCTGGGGATCGAACCCAGAATTTCGATTCAGGGTTCAAGAATTCGAGCTTAGTACAATTGTTATATTTGTCTTTATCTGATTTTCTACATGCTCCATGCTATATGTGCTAAATGTTTTACCGCTTTGATATTTGTTGAAATTGTATATATAAACTGTCGCGAATCCCTTCCTCTTTCTGAGTTTTCTACATCATGGAGAAGGGTGCACTTCGTGTAGCTTCTCTTCTGTTTAGAGTCTTTTCCCATTTAGAACGAGGTTGGATAAGTTGCAAAGCCGGCGGAGCTTCTGTATCCCCGGTACGCTGCCTCCCCCTCGGCCCGAGTTGTCCGCTCGGGTAAGCCAGGTCTAGACCAATAAACCTAGGATTAAACCTAGAAGAACAAAACCTCATGCCGGATCCCTAGTAGGACGTTTGTTTGCATCATGTGCATTTGACTTAGGGGACTCAACACAGGGGTTGGGTCCGTCTAGGACAGGTGACCTGAAATAAATTGACCATCCTGATGCATCTTACGTGCTACTTGCGCATTTATTTGCTCGGATTTGCATGTTGACCGGCTCGTCTAAATTGAGAAAATAAGCAGTGTTAGGACTAAGTGAGGGTAACTATCTGTTTTGGAAAAACCCCAATGCCCAAATAGTACCGAAATGCTGCCGGATTTTTGAAAAATGAAAAGAGAAAAAGAAAAATATTTGGAAAAATAGAAAGGAAATTGTGGTTCAAAATAGTTTTGATTTTGGCAAATCTGCCCGAACTACGCCGGTTTGATTCTCGCCGGATGTGAGATACGTAGGCAACCCTCATCGGGTCCAACCACCCTTTTTGCAAAGATAGCCAAAAAACCAAAGAATTTAATTTTTGGGTGATGCCACTCTTGTTTTACAAAATAAGCCGAATGTCCCCAAAAGGACGCCGGAAGGCCGCTTTTGCAAGAATAGCCACCCTGAGTCATTTTCAAATGGTTTGCAGGAACAGCCTTAAAATCTTCCTTCCAGAAGTGCTGAAAGGCCGTATTTGCAAATCCAAGTCCTTATTTTCTAAATAAAGAATTTTTGCATAAATAGCCATTTTTCAAAATAAGTCATTAAATTCCCCTAAAATAAATATGCAGGATGAATTCAAGTGACATCGAAACCTTCTCAGTCCTGAGCGAGATCCCTTTGAAACTCCATATGTGGTGGCATGACTTGGGAAAAGGAAGCAGAGATACTGTGATCAAAAGCCTGGGCGGTCTCGTAGATTTGTTAAAAATCAAGCCAAGAACAGATGTCATCGAGGCACTAATACCATTTTGGGACCCGACCCGTAATGTGTTTCGGTTTTCAGATTTCGAGCTCACACCTACATTAGAAGAGATCGCCGGATACGCAGGTCTAAATGGGAACCTCCGTGGTAGATACCCTTTGGCTCCACGGCCGGTAACTCTTCACAGGTTTTTAGATTTGTTGAACATCAGCCGGGATATTCAAGACCCACATTTGGTAGAGGGGTGCTGTACACTACATTTCCTGTATCACCGGTATGGTAACCCCAAAGGCTTTGAGGAACCCAATACAGGATTGACACATGCTGGAAACAAAGACAAATGGGAGGCCCGACGCGGATTAGCCTTCATGGTGGCCTTTTTGGGAGTGTTAGTTTGTCCCAGAAAAGACGGTCACATAGACCTTGGTCTAGTAGGCATGCTAGATGTTGCCATAAAGAAACCTACTAGCACAGTGGTTCCCCTGATTGTAGCAGAAATATACCGAGCTCTGACCAAATGTCGAGAGGGGGAGAAATTCTTTCAAGGTTGCAATTTGCTTTTGCAGTTGTGGATACAGGAGCATCTTTGTCACCGCACAAGATATATGAACTACGGCTTAACCGGGTTGAGTTGTATTGTAGAGTTCGAGACCCGAGTTACAGGTATTGAGTTCCCGGAGGGTACTGAGGCCTGGTCGTCGTGTTTAAGATCCCTCACTGCAGATAAAGTAGAATGGGCTTATGGATGGCTTCCTCCTAGTGAAGCTGTATATACGTCAGCAGAGGTCCCTTATATTCATTTGATGGGTATTCGAAGCATTCAGCCCTATGCTCCTTACCGTGTTTTGCAACAATTTGGAAGATTCCAGACGATGCACAACGATGAAGACCTGAGTGGGCAAGTCATTGAGTTGGGCCCAAAGTCTGCATTCCCTGAAGGCCGAATCCGAAAGATATGGAATGAGTGCAGGTACCTTGAGCCCAAAACTATAGTACAGGACCGGGCCAGAGGTGAGGTAGATCCCAAATACTTGGTTTGGTTCGGTAAAAGGTTTCAAATCCCCGAGAGACCCGCCAAAAGGCCACATGTGCAACAATTAACAAGCGAGGCTCAGGTACAGTGGGATTGGTTGGCTAAAGAAAAGGAGTACAGAGCTCGAATTGGATCATTGGAAAAACAGGTTCAGGAGCTTCGGTTCGAAAACAGCTTGCAAGCCGCAGCTGACGAAGGTGATAAAAAGCAATTGGCCCAGGAGAATGAAGCTCTCAAGGCCCAAATTCAACAACTGAAATTAGATGCAAGGAATCGAGAAAGAAGTCTATCCGACGAGAGATTGGTAAGAGGGTTGAAGAAACGAGTCCAAGACTGTCAGGAAGAATTGGAAAAAGCCGAGGGAAGCATGGCAAAACTTCGGGCTCAAAAGGGCCCAGTTTGTACAGCAAATGAAGAAAAACTATGAGGGAACCATCGCTAACATGAAAAGGAAAATGAACATTCTTGAAGAAAAGGCAGCCCGTCGGGAGAAAGAGCTACAGGCTGAGAGGGAAAAATGTTATGAATTAATCGCCGATATGGAGAAGGAAGTAAAATTGTTACAAGACCTTCACTTCCAGGATTCTCAGGTACTAGAGGCTCGCACTCAACAGATAAGCCGGCTACTCCAAGAGAAAGGTCAAATCAGGGAAAGAATCAGAAACATTGCCAACTACATTGTCATGAAGTGCCAAGCCGGTGAACGGATGGGTCATACCACATTCTTTGCCTCCGTGATGATATTTGTTCGCCAGGTTATGAACGATCTAGATCAGTTGCAAAAGGGTCTTGCACGCAGGCCCGCGGCGATGCCGAGTGATGCCCCGTGGGCCCCAGGATTTGAAGCCTTGATGTACTCTTGAGTCTGTAGTTTTCGTGTCTGGTTTTTGTACTTTCTATTTCCAAGAAAAGAAAAACAAATAGTCTAGTAGCTTTGTAATTGCATTTGTTGTTAATGAAAATTTGAAAATTCCCAAAAAACAAATTATTTCTTTATTTCTTGCATCTAGGTTTGCATTTATTTGCAAGAACTACGCTTGGTCTGATTCATGCGGGGTCATGATACATAGGCAATCTCCATAGGATTCGACCGTATCTCCTAAAAATAAAACACGAGGGAAGGAAATAAAAGAAAAACAAGAGAGGAAAAGAAACGCAAAAGAGAAAATAAGGAATCGAGAGAAAAACCATGGCAGAAGAACAGAGAAAAGCAAAAAAAAAATGAAAAAAGAGGGAAAAGAAAAATGAAAAAAATATAGAAAGAGGAAGAAAAGCAAGAAAAACAAAGAGTGGAAATCAAAAGAAGAGAGAATAGAAAAGAAAAGCCGGGACGACGCATGCAACCAGTGTAAGCATGTAGACAATCGTTTAACTGTACAGGTGCATCACACCCCAATGTGCGATTACCTATCTGTTACTTGTCTCAAACTAACCGTGTGTTGCTGTTCCCAGCCCAGCTTTTAGAAACGGTGGTTGGTTGTGGTAAACTGGCATCGCATCAATACTTCACCAGATCAAAAGGAAGTGTGGAAATGTCTACAGAAATGACTTTGCCCGCAGTCCCCATTTCTGAAGATAGCCCCATCTCAGGGGTCCCGGCCTCTGAATCTTTTACAGCTGAAGAAAATCGGATCCTGCGCCTGCGACTGATGGAAATGTGGGATGCTTGGAACAATGGAAAGGAACCTCCAAGCAATATTCCCGGATTCCCAGAGTTGTTTCCCAGAACTGGAGGTGCTACCACTGTCCCTATCAGTCACCCTCCTACCCCTTTTGGACAACCTACCATGACCGCCCACTTCGTCGGAACACCTTCTGAGGTCCGCCCCCAGGTGTTCCCAGCAGGAACAGTTCCTAATAGCTTCACTGCTCCACCATGTCCTGCTACCACACAGCCTTCGCTGCCAAGGCCTGCCTTTGATCCTTCAGCATTCACATTCCAAAACCCTGTCTCCCCATCAGATCCTCCTCAATATCCCGTATATAACTACTCCCAGCCACCCCCATACGAGCTTACACCAGGGCAGGACAAAACCCCCAGAGACACAGAGCAGGATGAAATGGCAAAGAGAATGAGAAGCCTCGAGCAGAGCTTAAAAAACATGCAAGGATTAAGCGGGCAAAAGAGTGTCTCATACACGGATCTCTGTATGTTCCCTCATGTTCATTTGCCGTTAGGGTTCAAAACTCCAAAATTTGAGAAATATGACGGACACGGTGACCCCATTGCTCACTTGAAGAAGTATTGCAATCAGTTACGGGGAGCCGGCGGCAAAGAAGAATTGTTGATGGCATATTTTGGAGAAAGCTTGGTAGGTATTGCTTCAGAATGGTACATGGATCAAGATGTCTCGCGTTGGCATATTTGGGATGATCTGGCCCGAGACTTTGTTCGACAATTTCAGTACAACATAGACATCGCGCCGGACAGGAACTCTTTGGCAAATCTTAAGAAGAAGCCTTCAGAAAGCTTCCGTGAATATGCAATTAAGTGGCGCGAACAGGCGTCGAGAGTGAAACCTCCAATGGATGAGGTAGAGATGGTCACTGTTTTCCTCCAAGCCCAGGAAGCAGACTATTTTCAGAATATGATGTCCGCCATGGGTAAACCTTTCGCCGAGGCAATAAAAATCGGAGAGATGGTAGAGAATGGGTTAAAAACGGGTAGAATCTTGAGCCAGTCAGCCATAAGGGCCACCTCCCAAGCCATCCAAGGTGGGTCTGGAGGAATGGCCAAAGGCAGAAAGAAAGAAGAAACAGTGATGGTGGCCTCGGAGGGAAGAAGGTATCGGGCTCCTAGACCGGTGTTCTCTGAATCGACCGTATCTCCTAAAAATAAAACACGAGGGAAGGAAATAAAAGAAAACAAGAGAGGAAAAGAAACGCAAAAAAGAAAACTAGGAATCAAGAGAAAAACCATGGCAGAAGAACAAGGAAAAAAAAAAAAAAGAGGGGGCGAAAAGAAAATAGAAAGAGAAAGAAAAGCAAGAAAAACAAAGAGTGGAAATCAAAAGAAGGAAAAGAAAAGCCGGGATGACGCATGCAACCAGTGCAAACATGTAGACAACCGTTTAACTGTATAGGTGCATCACACCCCAATGTGCGATTACCTATCTGTTACTTGTCTCAAACTAACCGTGTGTTGCTGATTCCCAGCCCAGCTTTTAGAAACGGTGGTTGGTTGTGGTAAACTGGCATCGCATCAATACTTCACCAGATCAAAAGGAAGTGTGGAAATGTCTACAGAAATGACTTTGCCCGCAGTCCCCATNTTGAAAGGCTAACTGTTGAATCATGATCAATGTGTGGCCTGGTTGTTAGTTAATTGCTAATCATCAGCTTTTTGTCATAAGTCTTCTCGTACTCTATTCATGCTTAAATCCCTGTTTAAGTGTTAACCAATGTAAATGAGTTTACAGGTCAATCATTATAAATTGTTTATCATATGCTGAGTAAAATTGATCCCGAAGTCTTCTCTCTTCATTTCCTTAATAATAACAGTGGTTTCGATTTTGGGCTTATGACCGCGTGGGCCCCGAATAGGCCCCAGCGCCTGCCCTGACCCATTTGAACTGCCCGTATCGTTTGGACTGGGCTCATTTGAGCCCCAATTGGACGATTCCCTGAAATTAACTGCCCAGCTTATGTGATTGAACCTTCATGTTTGGGCCAATTTTTAGGCCCAAAAATTGTTATAAGTCAAAAGCTCTTTAGAAACAATTATATTAGGAATAGGGGATTAATTTGCAAATATGAATTTAGGTTTTGAGTTAGGTAGCGGGTTCAAATTAAGAGGGTCCTCCCTTTTATTTGAATTCGGACTTGAACTCGAGGCCCGAATTTATAAATGTAAATTAATTAGGCCCTTTTAGAGACAAAAATAAATAGAAAAATTGTAGATGCTTTAGGTTGGCCTTTAAATAAAAATGAGATGAGCCTCGCCAAACAAAACACATAAATTGCGGGGCCCTCATTAAATGCTTAGTTAAACTTAGAATTCGGAGCGGGCCGTTTAGCGAATTTCATGGCCCTCCGCAAAGTTAATAATACGTTAGTCGCTTTAGGTGCGCTTTTAATGATTTTACCTTCCTAAATACGGGTGTGCATTTCATGCTACCCAAATCCAAATCTCAAAATGTTGAATAAGAATGTGCCGAGGATCCGGGTGCATTTCATTTGACGTGATCCAAAAACATGTTTTTAAACGACGTTCACCTTCTTAAAAATTAATTAAAAAGCGGTATATAATTATAAAATTGCGCTATATGTTTGAACATGTATTAAAATCAGATTTTAGCCAATTATAATAATTTAAGCGACCGTGCTAGAACCACGGGATCCGGGGGTGCCTAACACCTTTCCTCGGGTCAACAGAATTCCTTATTCAGAATTTCTGGTTCGCAGACTCCAAATGGGAAGTCGACAATTTTCATCGATTTGGGATTTAAGTTAAACCGGTGACTTGGGACACCAAAAGCCAATCCTATCCCAAGTGGCGACTCTAAAAATAAATAAATAATCCCATTTCGAATAATGTCACTTTAAATGGA
The DNA here is from genome assembly GCF_001879085.1 of Nicotiana attenuata. Taxonomy (NCBI): domain Eukaryota; kingdom Viridiplantae; phylum Streptophyta; class Magnoliopsida; order Solanales; family Solanaceae; genus Nicotiana; species Nicotiana attenuata. The sequence goes on from NW_017673229.1 coordinate 69,537, forward strand.
AAAACTCCCTTATACATTATCCTTCGGGGTAGGTGTGTAAAAAAGGAGGTGTGACAGCTCTGGCGACTCTGCTGGGGACATGAACCCAGAATTTCGATTAAGGGTTCAAGAATTCGAGCTTAGTACAATTGTTATATTTGGCTTTATCTGATTTTTCTACATGTTCCATGCTATATGTGCTAAATGTTTTACCGCTTTGATATTTGTTGAAACTGTATATATAAACTGTCGCGAATCCCTTCCTCTTTCTGAGTCTTCTACATCATGGAGAATGGTGCACTTCGTGTAGCTTCTCTTCTTTTTAGAGTCTTTCCCAATTTAGAACGAGGTTTGGATAAGTTGCTAAGCCGGCGGAGATTCTGTATCCCCGGTACGCTGCCTCCCCTTCGGCTTGAGTTGTCCGCTCGGGTAAGCCAGGTCTAGACCAATAAACCTAGGGTTTAAACGTAGAAGAACGAAACCTCATGCCGGATGCCTAGTAGGACGTTTGTTTGCATCATGTGCATTTGACTTAGGGGACTCAACACAGGGGTTGGGTCCGTCTAGGACAGGCGACCTGAAATGAATTGACCATCCTGATGCATCTTACGTGCTAATTGCGCATTTATTTGCTCGATTTTGCATGTTGACCGGCTTGTCTAAATGAGTGAAAATTATGAAAATAAGCAGTGTTAGGACTAATTAAGGGTGACCATTTGTTTTGAAAAAACCCCAATGCCCAAATAGTACCGAATGCTTTGAAACGTGAAAAGAAAAGAGAAAAATATTTGAAAAAATAGGAAGAAAATTGTTGTTCAAAAATACATTTTTGATTTTGGCAAATCTGCCCGAACTACGCTGGTTTGATTCTCACCGGATGTGAGATACGCAGGCAACCCTCATCGGGTCCAACCACCCTTTTTGCAAAAATAGCCAAATAATGTCAAATTTTTAATTTTTGTCATGAATAAGTCGGGTGATTCCATTCTTGTCTAAAATAAGCCGAATGTCCCTAAAAGGACGCTGGAAGGACGTTTTTGCAAGAACAGCCACCCTGAGTCATTTTTAAATGGTTCGCGGGCACAGCCTTAAAATCTTCCCCCAGAAGTGCTGAAAGGCCGTATTTGCAAATCCAAGTCCTTGTTTTTTATATAAAGAATTTTTGCACAAAATAAATCATTAAATTCCCCTAAATAAATGTGCATGAAGAATTCAAGTAACATCGAAACCTTCTCAGTCCCGAGCGAGATCCCTTTGAAACTCCATATGTGGTGGCATGATTTGGGAAAAGGAAGCAGAGATACTGTGGTCAAAAGTTTGGGCGGCCTCATAGATTTATTGAACATCAAACCGAGGAAGGATATCATTGAGGCACTAATACCATTTTGGGAGCCGACCCGTAATGTATTCCGGTTTTCAGATTCTGAACTCACACCTACGCTAGAAGAGATTGCGAGATACGCAGGTCTCAACGGGAACCTCCGAGGTAGATACCCATTGGCCCCACGACCAGTAACCCTTCATAGGTTCCTGGATTTGTTGAACATCAGCCGGGATATTCAAGACCCGCACCTGGCGGAAGGGTGTTGTACATTGCATTTCTTATATCACCGGTACGGTAACCCAAAAGGTTTTTAAGAGCCCAACACCGGATTGACACATGCCGGAAATAAAGACAAATGGGAAGCCCGACGGGGATTAGCCTTCATGGTAGCCTTTTTGGGAGTGGTGGTTTGTCCGAGAAAAGATGGTCACATAGACCTCGGCCTAGTAGGGATGCTAGATGTTGCCATGAAAAAACCTACTAGCACAGTGGTTCCCCTGATTGTAGCAGAAATGTACCGAGCTTTGACCAAATGTCGGGAAGGTGTGAAATTCTTTCAAGGTTGCAATTTTCTCTTACAGTTGTGGATGCAGGAACAACTCTGTCACCGCACAGGCTATAAGAACTACGGTTTAACCGGATTGAGTTGTATTGCAGAATTCAGGACCCGGGTGACAGGTATTGAGTTCCCTGAGGGTACTGAGGCCTGGTCGTCATGCTTAAGATCCCTGACCGCAGATAAAGTTGAATGGGCTTATGGATGGCTTCCTGCTACTGAAGCTGTATACACATCAACAGAGGTCTCTTATATTCTTTTGATGGGTATTCGAAGCATACAGCCTTATGCTCCTTACCGAGTTTTGCGACAATTTGGAAGATTCCAGACAGTGCACGATGATGAAGACCTGAGTGGGCAAGTCATCGAGTTAGGCCCGAAGGCTGCATTCCCTGAAGGCAGAATCCGAAAGATATGGAATGAGTGCAGGTACCTTGAGCCTAAGACTATAGTACAGGACCGAGCCAGAGGCGAGGTAGATCCCAAATACTTGGTCTGGTTTGGTAAAAGATTTCAAATTCCTGAGAGACCCGCCAAAAGGCCACATGTACAACAATTCACTAACGAGGCCCAGGTGCAATGGGATTGGTTAGCCAAAGAAAAGGAGTACAGGGCCCGAATAGGAGCATTGGAAAAATAGGTTCAGGAGCTTCGGTTTGAAAACAGCTTGCAAGCCGCAGCCGATGAAGGTGATAAAAAGAAATTGGCCCAGGAGAATGAAGCTCTCAAGGCCCAAATTCAACAAATGAAAATAGATGCCAGGAATCAACAAAGAAGTCTATCCGACGAGAGATTGATAAAAGGGTTAAAGAAGCAAATCTTGGACTGTCAGGAAGAATTGGAGAAATCCGAGGGGAACATAGCAAGACTTCGAGCACAATGGGCAAAGAAGACTAAGGAAAGAGACCAGTTTGTACAACAAATGAAGAGAAACTACGAGGGAACCATTGCTAACATGAAAAGAAAAATGAATACTCTTGAAGAAAAGGCAGCTCGGCGGGACAAAGCATTTCAGGCCGAGAGGGAACAATGCTATGGGTTAATCGCTGAGATGGAAAAGGAAATAAAATTGTTACAAGACCTTCACTTCCAGGATTCTCATGTGCTAGAGGCTCGTACCCAACAGATAAGTCGACTACTCCAAGAAAAGGGCCAAATCAGGGAAAGAATCAGAAGCATTGCCAACTATATTGTCATGAAGTGTCAGGCCGGTGAGCGGATGGGTCGTACCACGTTCTTTGCCTTCGTATTGATATTTGTTCGCCAGGTCATGAATGATTTAGATCAGTTGCAAAAGGGTCTTGCACGCAGGCCCGCGGCGATGCCGAGTGATGCCCCGCGGGCCCCAGGATTTGAAGCTTTGATGTATTCTTAGTTAATCGAGTCTGTATTTTTGCTTTTGAGTCTGGTTTTGTAATTTTCTTTTTTAGAGAAAAGAAAAACAAATAGTCTAGTAGCTTTGTAATCGCAGTTGTTATTAATGAAAATTGAAAATCCCAAAATTTGTTTTCTTACTTTTTGCATTTATTTGCAAGAACTACGCTTGGTCTGATTCATGCGGGGTCATGATACGTAGGCAATCTCCATAGGATTCGACCGTAACCCTAAGAAAAAGAGAGAAAAAAGAGAAGGAAAGTACGAAGGAAGGAAATAAAAGAAAAACAAGAGAGGAAAAGAAACGCAAAAAGAGAAAATAAGGCATTGAGAGAAAAACCATGGCCAAGGAAAAGAAAAGAGCGGAAAATGAAACAAAGAGAGAAGAAGGGAAAGAAAATGAGAGAAAATAAAACAAAAAGAGAAAGAAAAGACGAAGGGAAACAAAAGAAAAAGACCG
>NW_017673229.1:79931-86153 GCF_001879085.1 Nicotiana attenuata
AGCTGTAAGGGTAGTTGAAATTGTGTATTGGTACGTCAGAATTGTGTTTCGGGGGCCCGTCTGTCAGGTGGAGATGTTCTAATTACAAAGGGAACTCTGGCAAAAAAGTTTTTAAAATTTGGGAAATAGCGAAAGGTGTAGGAATCTGCATATCATGTTTTCAAAACCAAATGATCCTTGAATATACTGAAAAGCTTGAAACAAGTCCTCATTCTGGGACGAATGATTTTAAGTGGGGGAGGATGTGAGGCCCCGTAAAAATTTTTTGGCTCATAAACCAGAATCTTGTGGTGTCGGCTCCAAACACGTGTTAGGAATGTGTAGAATTCTCGCCGCGGTTCGGAGCCTTGGTATTGATCTAAGCTTGTAAAAATCAAAAGAAATCAATTTTTCCACAAAATGCTATTATGCGGTCAAGAATGCGATCACAGATCCGGTATGCGGACCGCATTCCTACCGTCAGTCCATAAATTGTTAAAGCTTCCATAAAAGCTAGACTAAGCAATAGCGTACCTCGTATTTTTCCCTCTGCCTCAGGCTGTCTCGCGATACCCTCTACAGCTTGACCCGCAGCAGTCCCTTGACCAACTCCAGGTCCAATAGAAGCAAGCCCTACGGCCAATCCAGCAGCAATAACGGAAGCGGCAGAAATCAGTGGATTCATGATAAGTTCCTCGTACCAAAAAAAAGAAATGGTTAATGATACAATCAACCAATGAGTTATGACTTAATTATTCCCTCGCTAGGATTCATCCAGTCGAAGTAACTAAGAACTTCGGATTGAAGTAATAAGATTATTGAATCATCAGAACTACTTCGATATATCTTTTTTACTTTTTAGCCACAGAGTCTTTGTGAACCCATACGACTTTCGTTCTTCCATTTCTTGGTTCGAACTGTTAGTTGAATTATTTCTTGATTTCATCCGTTTATTCATTCNACCCAGAGGCCGATCCGCAGGAATTTCTTGATGAAATGTATAAGACCCTCCGAGTGATGAAAGCTTCAGAGACAGAGGGAGTTGAATTGGCATCATACAGGTTGAGGGGAGCAGCGTATTCATGGTTCGAGATGTGGGAGGACTCCCGTGGGGAGGGAGGACCTCCGGCCAGATGGGATGAGTAGATGCGCTCATGGACCAGTTCTTGCCTGCTGAGACAATAGCAGCCCATGCCATGGAGTTTGAGACCCTTAAGCAGGGCAGTATGAGTGTTTGGGAGTACCACATGGAGTTCGTGAGATTGTCCAAGTATGCTCCTCAGTTAGTGTCGACCACGGCAGCTAGAGTTTGGCGATTTGTTCAGGGCCTTAGTCCCTTGGTAGTAAATGAGGCTGCTACAGCGGCCTTACACTCGGATATGAACTATGGAAAGATTGTGGGATTCGCTCAGGCCACAGAGGCTAGGAAATTGATGATTCGGGCGGAAAGGGAGAACAGCAACAGGGCCCGATCAGCAGGTCACTCAGGGAGATCAGCTCAGGGGAGAGGGTCGTCAGGGCCGTCCCAGTCATATGCTCAGTCCTCAGCGAGCGCTCCATCATCTCTGCACTGTTATCAGCAGAACAGCCGCATGAGACCAGGTTCAGACAGTAGGAGACCCCATCAGTCCGGTCGTTCAGGAGGGAGATCACAGCAGCAGGGGAGGGCTCCATGCCCCAAGTGTGGGATATTTCATAGAGAGACTTGTTACCTGGATATCCTAGTGTGTTTCAGATGCGGGGTGAGAGGTCATATTCAGCGAGACTCTCGTATGCCCAGTCAGGCCATGGGTAGGGGATCTGCTCAGTCGTCCGGTTCTTCAGCCGCCACACCATCTGTGCGTCCTCCAGCCCCAGCGGGCCGTGGTACCGTTAGGGGTGGAGCCCGTGGTAGAGGTGGACCCAGCCGGTTCTATGCTTTGAGTGGTCGTCAGAATGCAGAGGCTTCTCCAGATGTGATTACAGGTATCTTGTCTGTTCAGGCCATTAATTGTTATGCTCTTATTGATCCGGGGTCCTCTTTGTCTTATGTCACCCCATTCATTGCTTCAAGCTTCGGGATAGAACCCGAACGGCTTCATGAGCCATTCTCTGTATCGACTCCGGTTGGTGATTCTATTACAGTCGCGCGAGTTTATAGGAATTGTGTTGTCACGGTGTGTGGTCGTATTACCACGGCCGATCTTATCGAGCTTGGAATGGTAGATTTTGATGTGATTATGGGGATGGACTGGCTTTATTCGTGCTTTGCTAAACTTGACTGCCGAACGAGAGTCATGAGACTCGAGTTCCCTAATGAGCCAGTTATCGAGTGGAAATGGAATGATGTGGTACCGAAGGGTAGGTTTATCTCCTACCTTAAGGCTTCAAAGATGATTAAGAAGGGATGTATCTATCATTTGATCCGGGTGGCGGACACCACTTCAGAAGTGTCTACCCCCGAGTCCGTGCCAGTCGTGAATGAGTTTCAAGAAGTGTTTCCGGACGAGCTTCCAGGGATTCCGCCAGATAGGGAGATTGATTTCGGGATTGATGTATTGCCAGATGCGCAGCCAATATCTATTCCACCATACAGAATGGCTCCAGCGGAGTTAAGGGAGTTAAAGGAGCAGCTGAAGGATTTATTAGAAAAGGGGTTCATACGGCCGAGTGTGTCGCCGTGGGGTGCTCCGGTTCTCTTTGTCAGGAAGAAGGATGGGTCGCTCCGGATGTGTATTGATTATCGGCAGCTCAACAAAGTCACCATAAAGAATAAATATCCTCTGCCTCGAATTGATGATTTGTTCGACCAATTGCAAGGTGCAAGGTTCTTCTCCAAAATTGATCTATGGTCCGGGTAACACCAATTGAAGATTAGGGAGCAGGACATTCCCATGACCGCTTTCAGAACTCGCTATGGTCACTTTGAATTTTTGGTCATGTCTTTTGGGCTGACCAACGCCCCGGCAGCCTTTATGGATCTTATGAATCGTGTCTTCAAGCCATTTCTAGACTCCTTCGTGATTGTTTTTATTGACGACATCCTTGTTTATTCGCGGATCCGGGAGGATCATGCCGGACACCTCAGGGCAGTTCTGCAGACTCTTCATCAGCACCAGTTGTATGCTAAATTTTCAAAATGTGAGTTTTGGTTGGAGTCTGTTGCCTTTTTGGGTCATGTTGTTTCTAGTGAAGGGATTCAGGTAGACCCCCAGAAGATTGCAGCATTAAAAGATTGGCCTAGACCCACGACCGCGACGGAGATTCGTAGTTTCTTGGGTTTGGCGGGGTATTATCGGAGGTTTGTGGAGGGATTCTCTGACCTCGCCTCCCCATTGACTAAGTTGACGCAGAAAGCAGTTAAGTTCCAATGGTCCGACGCTTGTGAGAAAAGTTTTCAGGAACTGAAGTCAAGGTTGACTTCGGCACCCATATTGACCTTGCCGGAAGGCACGGAAGAATTTGTGGTTTATTGCGATGCCTCCAGGGTTGGTTTGGGGTGTGTGTTGATGCAACATGGGAAAGTTATAGCGTATGCCTCGAGGCAACTCAAGAATCACGAGAAAAATTATCCGACACATGATTTGGAGCTTGCGGCTGTTGTGTTTGCTTTGAAAATATGGCGGCATTACCTTTATGGGGTCCATGTGGATGTGTGCTCAGACCACAAGAGTATCCAGTATTTGTTTAAGCAGAATGAATTGAATCTAAGGCAGCGACGGTGGTTAGAATTACTCAAGGATTATGATATGAGCATTTTGTACCATCCAGGGAAGGCGAACGTGGTGGCCGACGCTCTCAGTCGAAAATCTATGGGTAGTATGGCTCATTTGGGAGTGGATCAAAGGCCCTTGGCTCGGGAGGTTTATCAGTTGGCCAGTCTAGGGGTTTGTATTTCGGCATTAGACGAGGGGAATGTTATGGTACATAATGGAGCAGAATCGTCACTCGTAGCGAAAGTCAAGGAAAAGCAGTTTATCGATCCAGCATTGGCTCAAATGAAGGAAGCAGTTTTGAGTAACAAGACTTCGGCATTTTCACTCGACGGCAAGGATGGTGTGTTGCGGTGTCAAGGTAGGCTGTGTGTTCCGGATGTGGATAAGCTTCGGGAGAAGGTAATGGCGGAGGCTCATAATTCCAGGTATTCCGTGCATCCAGGTTCTACGAAAATGTATCATGACCTCAAGGAGATTTATTGGTGGAACGGTATGAAGAAGGGTGTGGCGGACTCTGTATCTAAATTTCCGAACTGTCAGCAAGTGAAGGCTGAGCATCAGCTGCCCGGTGGGTTAACCCAGCTCATGGAAATACCAATGTGGAAATGGGAGATGATCAACATGGATTTCGTGGTAGGATTACCTCGCACTCAGCGTAAGTTCGACTTGATTTGGGTAATAGTGGATCGACTCACCAAATCAGCTCACTTCTTGCCAGTCAAGTCCACCGATACTGTAGAACAATATGCTAGGTTGTATATCAAGGAGATACTAAGGCTTCATGGCACTCCGCTTTCTATTATCTCGAATCGAAGGGCCCAGTTCACAGCTAATTTTTGGAAGAAATTTCAGCAAGGTTTGGGTACTTAGGTGAATCTCAGCACAGCTTTCCATCCACAGACTGATGGTCAAGCGGAGCGGACTATTCAGACGCTTGAAGATATGCTGCGGGCTTCTGTCTTGGATTTCAAAGTTAACTGGGATGATCACTTGTCGCTTATAGAATTTGCTTACAAATAAGCTTTCATGCCAGCATCCAGATGGCCCCATTTGAAGCATTGTATGAAAGAAGGTGTAGGTCTCCGATTGGGTGGTTCGAAGTGGGTGAAGCAGAACTGATAGGGCCAGATCTTGTGCACCAGGCTATGGAGAAAGTTAAAATCATTCAGGAAAGGATGAAGACTGCTCAGAGTCGCCAAAAATCTTATGCGGACGTTCGTCGGAGGGAATTGGAATTTCAAGTTGGCGATTGGGTGTTCTTGAGGGTATCCCCTATGAAGGGGATCATGCACTTCGGAAAGAAAGGTAAGTTGAGTCCTAGGTATGTCGGGCCTTACCGGATCGTTCAAAGGGTAGGACAGGTGGCCTATAGGTTGGAATTGCCTCCCGAAATGTCATTAGTGCATCCGGTGTTCCATGTGTCCATGTTGAAGAAAGTAGATGGAGATCCGTCCACTATCGTGCCAGTCGAGACTATCGAGGTTAATGAAGAGCTGTCGTATGAAGAGGTTCCGGTTGCCATTTTTGATAGACAAGTTCGTAAATTGAGAAATAAGGAAGTTGCCTCAGTTAAGGTGTTGTGGCGAAGTCAACAAGTCGAGGAAGCTACGTTGGAAGCGGAGAATGAAATGAAAGAGAAATATCCCCATCTATTTGATCAAGTCTAGAAGAAATTATGTGACCTTTCTATCTCTAAAACAACTACCATTGTGTCCAAGTTGATTCCTTCCTAAATGCTAGTGAAGCCCCTCTAGTTGTGCAAGACTTATAGGTGTAGGGATTGTTTCAAGTCATGGGAACATTTCTTTGGTAAATGAAAACCTTATAAAGACTCTTGTGTTAAGTAATCAAGTAATAGTTGTATAAGTTGGTAATGAATTACTTGTATGCTTGTAATGTGTTGAAATGGCTAAATTATGTGAAACTCATTGCAATAACTAATTCATAAGCAAAGCATATCGAGTGATCAAATGTGTGCATTTGTTAAGGTAAGGATTTGTATACTAGCTGTAAGGGTAGTTGAAATTGTGTATTGGTACTCAGAATTGTGTTTCGGGGGCCCTCTGTCAGGTGGAGATGTTCTAATTACAAAGGGAACTCTGGCAAAAAATTTTTAAAAATTTGGGAAATAGCGAAAGGTGTAGGAATCTGCATATCATGTTTTCAAAACCAAATGATCCTTGAATATACTGAAAAGCTTGAAACAAGTCCTCATTCTGGGACGAATGATTTTAAGTGGGGGAGGATGTGAGGCCCCGTAAAAAATTTTTGCCTCATAAACCAGAATCTTGTGATGTCGGCTCCGAACACGTGTTAGGAATGTGTAGAATTCTCGCCGCGGTTCGGAGCCTTGGTATTGATCTAAGCTTGTAAAAATCAAAAGAAATCAATTTTTCCACAAAATGCTATTATGCGGTCAAGAATGCGATCACAGATCCGGTATGCGGACCGCATTCCTACCGCATAGTGAAGCAGTGGTTTGGTTAAAACTTGAGGTCAAGATGCGGTCCAAAATGTGACCGCATAATTGATATGCGGACCGCATTTC
>NW_017673229.1:86707-131708 GCF_001879085.1 Nicotiana attenuata
CTCATGCATTGGTTCTTGGAAATAATGGCAAAAATTGTGCATGCGTGTTTATTAAAAACCGAAAACCTAGTGGGGGTAATTGGGTGGGAGCAAAGACTTATGCAAAGAAGAGATTGATAACCTAAGTATGTTCGGGTAGTAGTTTTGAACCTTGAATTCTAAGTTACGAGTATTAATTTTTGCACTATATTGCCGTAGCTAGATTTTCAGTGAATTGGAAGTAGCAATTAAAAAGGGATTCAACTCCAGGTATGTATGGCTAACTTTAACCTTTGTAAAATCTCCATGCTTGGTGTCCAAATACTTGGTATGTGATATCTTCATGGATTAGTTGTGAAGTTGAACTATTGTGAGTAGTATGTGTTTTCTTGTACAAACCATTTGTGAATTCATGTCAATGTTGTGCCTTAAACGTTGTTGGTTAAGACGTCCGATATGGTTGTGTAAGTAAATGGCAATAAACAAAGTTGTAATTGCGAACGTGTTATGTGGTAAGAACCGTGGAATAAATGATGGAAAGGAATCGAAAAATTGGTGATATTGAAATAACTGTGGTAACACCCTTTGTGGCTAGCTGTGGAAAATTATTGCTGTGATTTAAATGGTACAACGGGTTGTCGAAAAAGATGGAAATGGCATTGATAGTCATATAAACTCTGTGTGAGTTGTGTTGTTGTTCTTTGAGATGTGTGGCTGTTTTTATTGGGATCTGTTGTTGTATCTCCTGAAACTTGTTGTTGTTCTCCTTGTAAATTGTTGTTGTTGTTGTTGTTGTGCTATTGTTTATGAATTGTGATTGTTCGGTGGGATTGGGTTGCGCGCCGCAACACGAAGTAATAAGGTGTGGGTTGTGGTGATAAGGGTGGCCGAGGTAATAAGGATGGAAAGTGATCGATATCATTATTGAAAAGAAACATGAGTACATTGTGAAATTGAGAATGTGGAAATGATGATGGGGAAAAGGAGAGATTGTCAACTTGTTTGCCTTGATTGTTTTTCCTTGTGTGTATTCAATTGTTGTTTCCCTCTATTGTTGTTATTCGTGTATGGTTTGAGGTTACTCTGGGTAAAGTTTGTTATACATACCAGTACAATTCAAATGTACTGACGTCCCTTTTTACCGGGGACGCTACATTCGTGTTATGATTGTAGGTGGATCCGTAGCAGGTACTCCAGTCCACCGATCGTAGCTCCCCTTCGTCCTCCATCAGCTTCTTGGTGAGCCCCTTTTCCCTCGGGGCCCTGCGTGGTTCAGGTCACTTGTTTTCGGAGTCTTATTTTTTATTTTGTGCAAGGTATAGCCGGGGTCTTGTTACCGGCAAATACTATATTATCCTGTTGTACTATTAGAGGCTCCGTAGACAGTAGATGTGGGTTTAGAGCTTGTGTAAGGCTATGTTCATATGTTGGGCAAAGAACTTGTAATTTCATAAACTATTAAGTACGCATGTATGTTTGAAAAAGGATGTTCTAACTTAACTATACGGCTAATTCTTGGAATATTGAGTAAGGAATACATGGGGTGACATGTGGGTTAGGAAAGGCATCCAGGTTCGCTTGGCTGGGGCTACCCGGTCGGGCGCCGATCATGTCCCTCGAATTTGGGGCGTGACAGTAAAAACACCCCGAACCACCTCCAATTCACTCCCGAGCCCTCGGGGCTCCTAACTAATCACACACACTAACCCAATAACATCCTACGAACTTACTCGAGCGATCAAATCGCCAAAATAACAACAAAAATCATTGAATCACGCCTCAAGATCATCATTTTCATTTCAACTTCATAACTTCAAATTTTAGATATTTAGGCCTGAAACACGTCAAACGACATCCGATTTCGACCAAACTTTACAGAAAGCGCTTAACACATATTTAAGACTTGTACCGGGCGTCGGAACCAAAATACGAGCCCGATACCATAGTCTTTTAATCAATTTTCATTTCCATTTTCCTTAATAATTTCAGAAAAACAATTTCACAGAAAAATTCATTTCTCGGGCTCTCGACCTCGGAATTCGACTCCGACATATGCCCGAGTCTCATATTTTCCTACGGACCCTCCAGGACGTCAAATCACGGGTCCGGGTCCGTTTACAAAAAATATTGACCAAAGTCAACTTTAATCATTTTAAAGCCACATTTTGAAATTTTTCACAGAATTTAACATATAAGCTTTTCGGCTACGCGCCCGGACTGCGCACGCAAATCGAGGCAAGCAAAAATAAGGTTTTCAAGGCCTCGGAAGCACGGAAAAAGAGAGAAATCCGGTGATGACCCCTTTGGGTCGTCACAAAGAATGACTTCGAGGGTCACAAGGTCACTTGGCATCATCCCAATTTGTTCATTTTAATCTTCTCTTTTCTTTTCTTTTCTAGCACTTCTCGGCTTGCTCATTTTCCTTCCTCTTTTTTCTTTTTTTTTTTCTAATTATCACTCTTTTCTTTCCTCTCATTTCTTACCTCCCATAATTTCATCTTCTTCTTTTTTCCTTTTCTCTTTTTTTTTGTTTTTTTTTGTTTTTTTAACTTTTTATTTAATGATTCGATCAAACCCTATGTAGGTTGCCTACGTATCATGACGCCGCATGAATCAGACCAAGCGTAGTTCTGGAAGATCGGGAATAAAGTAAACAAACTAAAGTTCTTTTTTTTTCTTCTTTCTTTATTTCACCTTAATGACTATTCTGATGAGAAAAAGGAAATAAAAGAAACAAATCTCTCTGTTTTTTTGAATTTTCTAGACTTAACGTTTATAACCTATTCTGAACTCAAGCTTAACGGGCATATATATTTTTTTCTTTTTGAAACAAATACTCTATGGAAAATTATTAAGGAAAAAACCTAGAAGAGAAAAATATTTTTTGGTTTTTTTTTTCTAGGAAGGAAATCTAAAGAATGAACCAAAGAAAGATATTTTGAATTTTCGTTTGATATCCCGAAAGAAAGATTTCGAACCAAGAAATGAAAAAGATAAAAAAAATATTTTAGGATTTCAGTTTGATTACCTAATGGAGAAACTCTAAAAATAAACCAAAGATAAAGTGTGTTGTTTTTTTTTTTCTTCTATGTACAATGTCCTAATGTTCTAGTAACAATAAAAAGAATATTTTTCTAATATATTTCCCAAAAAAGAACCTAAGAAGAAAATCTTTTTGGATTTTTTGGAATTAATATCTTTAAGAAAACTTTCAAAGAGGTATTAAGAGAAAATTCTCTTTTTTTGAATTTTTAGTCTTAATATACTAAAGGAAATATAAAAGCAATTTTTATTTGAGTTCTAGATATTAATTTCCTAAAGGAAGCCACCTCAAAGAATTTTTTTTAAAATTAATTTTCTAGAATTAGTATTCTAAAGAAAACTTCTAACGAACTTACTAGACTATGACAGACTTCAACATCCCTTAAAAACTCGATATTACTGTACAGAACTAGAAGGTAATACACGACATAAAAAGAAAAACAGACTCAAAACATAAAAAAATAAAAAATAAAAATCTCCTTAAACAACTCCTGAATGAGTGATCTTGACTGGATGGTCCTAGGGTGTCTGTCATGCTCAACCTCTGGTAAGTAGATCCACACATGTATGAGAAAAGTAAGACCAAATAGAGTTAAAGACATAGAACACAATGTGAGACAATAATACTTCCTGTTAGACACATGCAAGACATGATTGAGGCTATTTTGGAAAAACAACCTGCGTGGCCAAAAGTGGCTAGACATGCAAGATTTCGCTAAGACCCTGCGAAGCCAAGAACCTATGACTCACTAGGAAGACTGGATCCTATGTGGGCTGCCTACGTATCCCGTCCCGAAAGACGAGAATTAGGTATGCGTAGTTCGGGCAGAGTGGATACGGGCGAGAATAGAAAAATAACTAATTTAGAGAAAATATATTTTTTGTCTTTTTCTTGAAAAATGATGAAACATGTAAAATCTTTTTGGATTTTCTTTTTCTCCTTTTTTTGTTTTTTTTTTGAAAAAAAATGATGGGAAAGTGCAAAATCTTTTTGGATTTTTTTATTTTTATTTTTTGGTCGTTTCTTGAAAAAGCGTGAAAGAAAATTATAACTGGGCCCTACATGCTTTATTTTACACTCTACCCTCTTTTCTTTCTCATTTACCCTCAACCCTCATTGGTCCGCCAAATGACCATTTTACCCTTGAAGAAATGCAACATGTAGCACATAAGATGCATGAAGATGGTCTTTTATTTTTGGATACACCTGTCCTAGCGGACCCAACCCCTGTGTTGAGTCCCCTGTTTCAAATGCACGTGATGCAAACCAACGTTCCTACTAGGGATCCGGCATGAGGTTATGTTATTCTAAGTTTAAACATGGGGTTCTGTTCTAGACGTGGCTTACCCGAGCGGACAGCTCGAGCCGAGGTGGGGGCAGCGTACTGGGAGCACGAAAGTCTACCCGGCCTTGTTACTGACCCAAGCCCCGTTCTAATTGGTATGACTTCTAACACAAAGTGGGCCGCGCGTACATGTGCACCATATTATAGAAGAGTCTGAAGGGTGGCGTAAAAGGGCATTTTAATAAAATTCAAACAATATCGAAATGGTAAATAAACAACAATTAGCACATTAGGTTCACAAAATACAGTAATATCAACAATAAATAAAGCCAAGTAAAAATCACATTAACAAGCTCGAATTCTTGAACCCTGAACCAGAGATTCTGGGTTCTATTCCCCAGCAGAGTCGCCAGAGCTGTCACACCTCCTTTTTCTACCCCGAGAGGGTATATAATGGAGTTTTTCCAATTAAAGTGACAATCGAAACAAGATTATTTATATTAAATTCAGAGTCGCCACTTGGGATAATTTATGGTGTCCCAAGTCACCGGTTTTAAAATCCTGAATCGAGGAAATTGACTCTTATTTATGGTCTGCGAACACAGATATCCGGGTAAGGAATTCTGTTAACCGGGAGAAGGTGTTAGGCATTCCCGAGTTATGTGATTTTAACATGGTCGCTTTGATCATACTTGGCTTATTAAATTGTTTAATTACTCATTTTAGAACCTATGTGCATTTGCCTCTTTTAATTAAGAAATTATCTTAAAACAGGTCATGCGCACGTGTACCCATTTGTTTGGCGCGTCAAAAATCATGTCACGCGAACGTGTCCACAATTAATAATGCTTTATTATTATTAAGAAGGTTTAGTCGAAGTTGCACGATGCATAATCCGGTTTAGTTTTTAAGAGTCGTAATTATGTCACGCGAACGTGTATACAATCGCGATAGATATATTAAGAGCATGCCCAAACCCAATACTATATTTCCTATCCTTTTCCCTTTTTAAGATGAAACTTTCAGACCTATCCAACTACATCTTCAATATAGTACATTATTTGCACCAAATTTAAAAAGTCTTTTTTTAAACTCCAGGTAAACTCTAGGCCAGTCAAACAACGTCACATAAATTTGGACGGATGAGCAGTACATTATTTGCACCAAAAAGAAAAACTAGTAGCATCACACTATTAAGTCAAAAGAAGGCTAGAAACCAGAAAAGCGTAAAAGTACAATAAATCCCTAAGGTAGCCCTCAAGTGAATTGTCTTCTCCTACAAAAAGCTTATTCAACGTCAAACAGAATAACACATCCTTAAGCAAATCAAACACGTCATATTACCATCCTTCCTAGCCACTAACATCGAAAACCACATATTTATAACAACAACAATAAATCAAAGCATATAATATGAAACCTCAGATAAAAGCTCCCAAAAACACCAAAAAAAACAAAATTTAAACTTTAGCGGCAGAATTTTTCTGGCAACAAATATTGACCAACCAATGCATTACTATTAACAAAAACACAATAAAATAGAAACTGACCTTACATGGAAAATAAAAGAACTGAATCTGACGACCTCTAGACGAAACTCGAACCGGAAACCAACGACAGTACCTCGACGAAAATGAGAACTCAAACGTGAACAGAAATCTGAACGCAAACTCAGGCGACCTTGCTCAGTGTAAACCGTTTAGAAGTAGTATTGTTAGGTCTTTGAGTAGAAACAAATGCAGCCGAGAGGCAAAGGAGCAGTCAACACGAAATAGAACGGAGGTTCCACATTTCCGGCGAGCTTAGTCGAAGAAGCACTGTAGCTGCGGAATTTTTCTGATTCAGCTGCTATTACTGAAGAAATTAGCTAAGGTGTTTCATTTTGGTCTGCGGCTGATCTCTAGCTGCGTGTTTTTGTTGAAGAAGAAGAGAGCTGATGGGGTCGTTTGGGGTGGGGTGAAGAAGATGATCTTCAGGGGGTAGGGGTCCTGTGTGTTAGCGGCGCATCTTCTCCTCAGGGTCTAGGTCTAGTGTGTCTATTTATGGGAAGGGGTCTAGGGTTAAGGATGGGGTAATGGGCTAAAGTTATTTGGGCTAAAGGTAATTGGGTTTGGATTATTATGGGCTAGATCCGAATTGGGCCAAATTTGGCCAAATATACCTTTAAAAGTGGCCCTTTAACACTAGTAGACTAAAAATATTAGCTCCTAAAATAATAGCTATAAAATTGTGAAATCATTCCTAATTAAAATAAATTACTAGAATAAAACTAAATACTAAAAGTGAAATTACTTTTGTATATTTTTTAATTTTACGAAAGATAGATAAACTAAAAGTAACTAAATAAAACATCGATTAGCGAAATAAGAGAAAATATTTTTGTAATTTTTATTTTTGTGACGAAATAAAGTGAAAGAGTCAAAATTAGTTGAAATAGCGATATTAGGCCTAAACTAAATGTAAATATAAAATATCATGGGGCGGGTCAAAAATCGCATGTCTACATAGTCCATACTTCAGGCAGAGTGCTAGAAGCACTGTGATTCAGTATCCAAAATTGATACTGGTGTTGTCAGTAGCATATCTTCCACCCTATGGTTTCCAGGTACCGAGGGTCTAGTTAAGAGAGTAAGGAAGAGTTAGAGACATCATGATGTCTCACTTGAAGTTCCAGAATAATATAAGAAAATCTATGGTTCTAACAAATTAATGGAAGGTTGCGAGTAGTATAAATAGATATGTGTAGGTCGAAAGCTAAAGTATGGTAGAGCAAAAAGGTTTTAGGTAGACATGAGTAAGGATAAGAAAAGGTGAATGAAAAGGTGATGAGAATAGGTAAGGCCTTAGGATTAAGCCCACCAAAACAAGAGAGTTGATGGGTCCCGTAAGTTATAGAAATTCCTGTATAACCTGAATAAACTCGGAGGAGTTTAAGACTAGGAGCATTTAGAAAAGAGGGAATGCTAACCTGGTAGTAGGATAAGGGTTTAATTATGATAAATGATATGTGGATGACATTTAGGCCTTCGATTGAGTAATGATTTAGAGAAAAGGGGATTTAATGAATCGCACAGGATTAGAATACCCCGATAAGAGGAACTACGTGAGGATGCAATGAAATACAATTAATGAAGTATTGTATCGTCCCTAGGTGGATCATACAAATAACTTCATATGTTCCCCGATGAGACATGAGCCCTAAGGACAATGTATTACGTAAGAGGTTTCAAGTTATTAGTGGTAAATTATAGATCAACATTAAGGTGAATCAATAATAGGCAGATAAAAGTTCCAAAGTATGAGATGAGATTAGACCGTCATTCTTAAGATGAACAATAATGAGGAAGATTTAAGACTTAGATTTATACATATAGGATAAGCAGCGAAAGAGTAACCTTGAGTTGGGTAGAAAACCTCGATAATAATAAACTGAAGTAAGTTTTATGGTATAGTATGACCTACCTAGATGTAGAAAATTAATAATGATAGATAAACTAGGCTATGAAATAAGATATAGCAATAGTCGTAAGTTCGACAAAGTACCAAGTGAAGGACTTCAGTACACCTATAGATGCCTAGAGGGACAGCTTGTCATAGTTCTGTATATATTCACAAAGTGAGGCCTAGAGATTTGGATAATAGCTAGAGGAAAAAGGAGAGAAGAGTCGCATAGGTGCACATCCAAGGATAGAGTCGTACAGGCTGCACGACAGAGGTAGAGATAGTAACGAGATTGGAACAATTCCGACAACAGGTCATGGTACGAGAAAGAGGCCTAAAGGGGGGAATGTTGGCTTTCGATTTATTCACGGAATAGTTGCCTAGATGTCAAGGAAAGTAATAAATTATTCGTAAGAGCTATAGGTTATGAGACTGATAAGCGCATTCGTCAACATTCGAGGACGAATGTTCCGGAGGGGGGAATGATGTTACACCCTATAGTTTCGTACGTGAGAGTACGTCGTAAGTCAATTGATGTAAGCTCTGAAATGTGATAATCTTGAAAGTACATAAAGTAAATTAATCATGTTAACTTGGAGGTTACAAATATTTAAGATCGTGGACTGCAAGTACCAAGAGGGTTGGAAGGCTTAGAAGATAAACCAATTGAAGAAAGTAAGTTTCGTCGAAAGTCGACAAGTTGGGAATGTTATGACTTGTACTTTTGGGGTGAGACTAGGGTGCTCAAAATTATAAGGAGGTTATGTAATTAGTTATTTTTGTCTTATGATAGTCGTGTGTTATGAAGTCAAGCGAGTTTTGGAACAAAAGTTGGCAAAGATCATCACAAGTTACATTCATAAATATGCTGAAATTTAGGTCAAATGTAGCTGAGCATTTCTCCGAAAGTAGTTGGAATTACGGGATGATCCACATATAACATTGACGAACTACGAGTCTAGTTTCTAAAGCATTAAACCGTTTGTCAATACGATATTGGAGTAGAGAGATATGTGCAGTTTTGCGAGACTGTGCAGACTGCATAGGTGACAAGTAGGTGTGTCACTTAAGCTTTTTGAGCAATACATTTCGTGTATTATATGAGGTATTTTTGGGACATATTATATACCAAATTGAAGTTCTTGGAATGTAGTTTCTAACTCTCCTAACTCTTATTTATACGACATCCGGATAAAAAAATATAAGAGTCAGAAAAAGGACCAATGCTAGGGTGCCAAGCTAGCACCTCTTTGACTTTTCAAAAGTTGATATATATAGGGTTTTAAATCGTCTTTCTCTTTATTTTTCAAAGAACAAGACCAGAGAATCCCCAAAAAGTTACCCTTATGCTCTTTACAAGAGTTCCAAAGAATATTAACATCCCGGATACGAAATCAAGAAGCGATAACATTAGAACGATCCCTACGACGTAAGTATCGCTATATCGCCTCTCTTTTTCTTGGTAGTTTGAGTTTTGGAAGGTAATTCATAGTTAATATAACGTCTAATTTCTTTATTTATTATTTTAAATGTCAAGATAGGTTGATAAATTTGTTTTTTAATAGTTAGAACTCACGTGACGGTGATCGGAAGCCGTGGGTTCGATTTATTTCACTTTTAGTGGACTGTTTTGTAGTCCACTTGTGTTGGCCTCTTTTGCTGATGTTTGATGGAGTTTTGGAGGAGAAAGGGTGTGTAGAAACACCACATAATGACGGAATGGTGGGCTGGTCGTTCGTCATTACATTTTTTAGGCTGTTTGACACTACTACGGTGGTCGTTTTGTGTATGAAGATATTGGGGTGTGTTGTGCTGTTTTGTAGTATTTTGTGGTATATTTAAGGTTGGAAAATAATGTATATATATTGTTATTGTTGTGTTCTTATTTTTTTGGTGTTATCTAGAATTTGGAGGAAGTAAGAATTATTGGGGAAATGCTGCCCGTTTTAATACAAAATAAGCTTGTCGTTCGTTGTGCGATAGTTGTACCTTTTGTAACTTAATGATAGTATTATTATCGGTAATGTAGATTAAGGTTCAAAGAGGCGAGTTCAACTTGGTTATTGGAAAGGTTGTGATAAAGTATGTTAAGGCTAAACCTTTGCTTCATTTTGGCATGATCCACTAACTACATCGTTTGATAACGAGGCATAAAGAGAAGTTCTTATTCCTGAATTTATGTACATTATCCTAGTCTCATAAGCTACAATATTCTCCCTTATCAGAACTTTATATTTAGTTAAGTATTGTCTTCTTTCGGTCAGGAGAGCACAGAGTTCATATATATAAAGTATTATAGTATTTTCACCACCATCGAGCTATAATCGGTGGGTAGGCCCCTATTGGGCAACCTCTGATCATATGTTATGTTATATACCTAGCCTACTGTGGTCGAGCGCCTATGAGCGAGCCCAGAATATCCGAGATATAGAGCCTAGTATGGCTGAACGCCTATGAGTGAGCCTACTACGGCAGAGCTGTTACACATACCGAGCCTTATAGGGCCGTACAACTATTGTACTTACTATATTAAGAGATATGAGTCAGTATCAGCATGTAAGTATATCTTCAATTATATTTGACTCCCAAGTACTTTAAGTTATTATATTATCAGTTCAGTTTCCGCTTTCCGTAATTCTGTTGCCTTACATACTCAGTATATTATTTTGTACCGACGTCCCTTTTGCTGGGGACGCTGCATTTCATGCCTGCAGGTCCTGATAGACAGCTAGATAGACCTTCCCTGTAGACAAAGTCAAACATCAGCTTGGTTGGTAAGCTCCAGTTCCTCGAAGTTACCAGGTCTATACATTGGAGTACACTTTATATATATAGGTTTGATGGGTAGATCGATGTCACGCCCCGAACCTGGGGGGAGGGGAGGGGGAGGGGACGAGACCGACACCCTGTACCTTACTCAACCGAGTACCAACGTTACATATCTTTCTTATCGTACTATCATTGGCAAATGGGCCAAACTGGCCGTCATGGGCTAACCAGAATAAACATAATGGAATACTTAATATAGGACGACCCAACCTGATATAAAAACTTATTGTCACGACCCAAAATCCCTCCGAAGGAGTCGTGATGGCACCTAGTCGCTAAGCTAGGTAAGCCTAACATTAACTGAGATAACATTGACATTTACTAACTTCAAATTTAAATAACTCTAAATAAATCACAATTTCCCAAAACCGGCGGTACATGTCATAAGCCTTTCTAAGAGTAGTTATACAAAATAAATACAACATTATTCCAGAATGAGAAGGAAACAATGGGACGTAATTACAAACGAAGGTTACTCCAAGGCCTGCGAACGCAGCAGCAAGTTGGCTTGACTCTCCACCATGACGATCCACACAACTACTATCGATCAATACTTGGATCTGTACACAAAAATGTACAGAAGTGTAGTATGAGCACACCAGGGCGGTGCCTAGTAAGTATCAAGACTAACCTCGGTGGGGTAGTGACGAGGAACAGTCAAGACACCTACTGGTCAGACAGATTAAACAGGATATGAGGTAACGAGATAATATCAACAGCAGGGATAAATCAATCTACAAACAGTCGAAATAATGAGAGGAAACTCGGATGGAAGCGAAAGATAACCAAATAAATCAACACAAACATAGCTGGAACACAGAGAAGTAAAATGAACTCAAGTAAGGAAGACAGTGTCAACTCAATCAATCATATCATTTCTAGAGCACAACCCTAGCCATCTCAGAACTCGATGTCTCATATCATAACCTCAACTTCCAAACCTTTAGCACACCCGACACCTTATGCCCACATATTTTGTCTCACTTAGCACAACAACGTTCTCATGTTACTCAGTACATAGGACCTATAACTATTGCAATTAAGATGTTCCAGGAGTTCCATTTACATAACATAAAGTAGAGTACAACTTCTAAACCAATTAGAAACTCAGCAATAAAAGATAAAGTTATTTGTAGAAATCATTTGAATGAAGAAACTACCATTTTCAATTTAAGATACAACATCGAATGGATTATTACCTTTAACATGGGATTTAATAGATTAACTTAATAGAAATTCCTTTTTAAGTAAAATTCAACCTCAGACGGTTTAAGGGAATTTAATTGAGTAACTAATTGAGTTAAAAATGAACAATTTTTGAAACTTGAAGTATTGAAATATGTATATAAATACGGCGAAGTAGTAAAAACACTATGGGGTTCCATCACAAAGGATCACAGCAGTAAAGGAATTTGAACAGTTATAACACTTGAATTGATAACCACAAATAAGCACAACAAACATAAAGTGCACGGCATCACCCTTCGTGCTTTATCACTCTTCCTCACAATATGCATAAATAGAAATGTGCACGGCATCACCCTTCATGCTTTTACTCTCAATAATATGGCACGGCATCACCCTTCGTGCATTAACAATCACTCACAATATCATGCACGGCATCACTCTTCCTCACAACATCATACACGGCATTACCCTTCATGCTTTACACTCTTCCTCACAACATCATACACGGCATCACCCTTTCTGCTTTACACTCTTCATCACCCAAGAAACAGAAACAATAACATCCCGGCAAGGGAATCAATAATAGAAACAATAACATCCCGGCAAGGGATTCAACAATAGAAACAATAACATCCCGGCAAGGGAATCAACAATAGAATCAATAACATCCCGGCAAGGGATTCAACAATAGAAACAATAACATCCCAGCAAGGGAATCAACAATAAAAACAATAACCTCCCAGTAAGGGAATCAACAATAATCAGTCATGTTTCAACAGTTAGCTTTGCAATATAGATCTCAACTCAAGTTAATGTTCAACAATGGTCAATTACCAAGAGAATTTCATAAGTCTTGTTCACAATGAATAATCGCCAATTTAAGCATGAATAGTACATTATAAGGATCACGAAAAAACCAAGAAGCACAATAGCCTTAACAAAACAACAAGACATAATAAGCACGTGATAACTACACCGGTAACCACAATAATTAGGCATGTAACATATTTGCACGAAGTCATGGAGGAACTCACAACCAAGAAGTATCAAGCAATAAGGAAAGTAATCAGTTCAACTAAGGCAATTAGGGGTCAAGTAACACGTAAGAATTAGAGGCAAGCTAACCACATCATATGGAACATATAGAGGTAATTTAAGCAATTAGGAAACTCAATCATAACCGAATACTTTCCACATAATGAACATAAGGACCTAAGAACCCTAGAGGCAAATTTCCCACAAATAAGTCCAAGCACACACTCGTCACCTCGCATGCACGGACTACAATTAGCATAGAAGACTCAAATCCTAAGGGGAAGTCCCCCACACAAGGTTAGGCAAAATACTAACCTCAAAGACAACAAACTGATACTCTAAAATGCACTTCTCGGGTGAAAAGACCTCTGGATGGCTCCAATCTAACCAAATACGACTTGAATACATCAAACAATGCAAGAGAAAATAATTTTAATTAACAAAACTATGATTCTTATACAATTTGCAAAAGTCAACAAAAGTTAACTCCCCGGGCCCGCACCTCGGATTCCGACAAAATTTACAAAAATTGAATACCCATTCTGATACGAGTTCACCCATACAAAAATTATCCAATTCCGATACCATTTGGTCCATCAAATCATCATTTTACATTTTTGAAAGATTGTACAATTTTCCCCAAATTTTCCTTTAGATTTACATATGACGTACGGGCCTATAAGGCCAAAATAGTCACTCCTAAAATGAACATAGGCCGATAAGGCCATACAATCTTTCATATACGTGACATATGTCTGCAAGCCTCTAAGAGTACATAAACGTTATGAGGTCGGGACAAGCACCCGACATACTAATCAATACATGTACTAATCATACTGACAAAATAAGCAACTCCGGAGCAAATGGAGCGCACCAACACCCAGCTGAGCTGATAGCCTACTTGGAGGACTCTCAACCTGTCTATCGGGACTTGCGGGCATAAAACACAGCGTTCCCAGGCAAAAGGGACATCAATACATATAATGCACCGAGTATGTAAGGAATGAAAATCAGTAAATAATGGACACGAGAGAAACATGGAGTAAAAGACTCGACATGTAAGTCTGAATAGCTCTGTGAATCTGTAACGACTCGACCGGTCGTTTTGAGCTTTTACACTTTGCTCGTCAGTTTCCGAGCATGACTTTCCCCGTGTGATGTATTGTGACTCATGTAAATCATTGGTTTTGGTTTTCAGGGTAATCAGAATGAATTTGGAAGAACAGTTCTCTATTTGAAGCTTAAATTTGAAAGGTTTGACCAAGATTTGACTTGTTTGTATATGATCTCGGATCGGAATTTTTATGATTTGGTTAGCTCCGTTGGGTGATTTGGGACTTGGGAGCCTGATCGGAATGCATTTTGGAAGTTCGTGGAAGGTTTAGGCTTGAATTGGCGAAAATGAGCGTTGGTGTCTTCCGATTGATAGGTGAGATTTGGATATAGGGCTTGGAATGGAATTCTGAGAGTTGAAATAGCTTCGTTGTGTCATTTGGGATGTGTGTGCAAAATTTTAGGTCATTCGGACGTTGTTTGGTTGGGCTTTTGATCAAAAAAGGAGTTCGGAAGATTTTAGAAACTTAAGCTTGAATCCGATGTGTTTTAGTTGATTTGATGTTGTTTGATGCGTTCCGAAGGTTTGAACAAGTTTGAGAGGTTTTGGGGTATGTTGGTGCCTCTGGTTGAGGTCCCGGGGGCCTCGGGTGAGTTTCGGGTGATTAAACGGATGAAATTGCATATTGAGGTGTTGCAGATTTTGCTTCAGGTCTGTTGCAGACCTTTTGTTCTATGCGATCGCGTATATAGGATTGCGTTCACGTAGGCTTCGTTGAGGGATGAGCAGAGCTGCCTTATGCGATCGCGTGGAGCGTGTTGCGATCGCGTAGGTCTGTGTGGCGTATCTTCGCGTTCGCGTGAGCCCAGTTGCGATCGCATAGTTTTGAGTTCTAAGGCTTCGCGATCGCGTGTTGTTTTGTGCGATCGCGTAAGGTAAAATGGTGGAGTCAGAATTTTGTCCTTCGCGATCGCGTGGCTTTATCCGTGATCGCAGTGAAGGAAATATAATAGCTGGGCAGAATGTTTTAAAGACCCGTTCCGCGACTTTGAACCCTTATACACCATTTTGAACGAGAAATAGAGCTTTGAGGCGATTTTGAAGAGAGGAAATCATTGTTCTTCATTGAGGTAAGGATTTTGGACCCTAAATCTCGATTATTTGTGATGAAAGAACAAAATATCAGTGTTTAATTCATGAAAATCAGTAGAAAAAGGTGGAGTTAGGGCTTGAGATTAAGAGACCTTCCAGGGATGATTTGAGGGGTCAAACGAACTCCGATTTTCGAGTTCTTTATATGTACGGACTCGTGAGATGATGAAGAACATTTTGGTATAAAGTTTTTCCAGTTCCGGGACACGGGCCCGGGGGACGGGTTTTGACTGATTTCGGGTTTTGTGCTTAAATTCGATATTTTTCAATTGGAATTCATTCGTTTAGCATAATTTGATGATAAAAATCTGAACTTGGTAGATTTGGAGCACTCGAAAGTTGATTCGAGAGGCAAGCGTGTTGCAGAGTAGCTTTTCGGGCTAGTTCGAGGTGAGTAATGATTTTAAATGCTATCCCGAGGGTATGAAACCCCGGAATTTCACAGCGTACGGCTATGTTGAGGTGACTTACACGCTAGATGATGAGCGTGGGGTAGAGCACCGCTGGGGATTGTGACTTAGTCCATCCCGAATGATTATTTTACTGTGTATATGATGGTTAATTGTTTAATATTATTATATTTTGGGCTAAATGCCATATGCGGGCTTCGTGCCAGCTGTTTGAACCCTTAGGGGATTTTTAAATGATATTTTCCTCACTGATTGATTTCATACTGGTGCTCATTCATACTATATTTTACTATTTTAAAGACTCAGCTATATTATTCTGTTTTAAACACATTAAATGATATTTTCAAAGGTATTGGAGCTGAGCTTCATATTTTACTGTGGCTCGAGGGGTTTATGAGATTCTAACTGAGTAAGGCCGAGGGCCTGTGTTGTGAGGATACATTTGGGTCGGGTTGCACGCTGCAGCAGTGATACATTGATTATGATAATGAGGCCGAGGGCCTGTGATTTGTACGCCACGAGGTGGCTTGAGATTTGATATGAGGCCGAGAGCCTGTTTATGATGCCACGAGATGGCTTGATTATGCGCTTGCGACGTAAGGGGCCCCTCCCGGAGTCTGTACACCCCTAGTGAGTGTGAGTACCCATTGTGATTTGAGATATAGCCCGAGGGGCTGGTATTGTTCTGTGACATTGCCCGAGGGGCTGATTCTATTGTTACTGTTCCCGAGGGGCAGTTATTATGTGTTTACTTATTAGTTGTTTTCATGTATATTGTTTAGCTGTTTAAGAGAGGTTTATGAGATTTCACTGCTTAGTTATATTTACTGATTTGTTATGCCTCTTGTAGCTTAATGTTGTGCTTTACGTGGCTTTATATTACTCAGTCTTCATTTATTTTTATTACTCACTGAGTTGGAAGTACTCACTTTACTCACTGCACCTTGTGTGCAAATTTAGGTATTTCTGAACCTGGTAGCGGGTATTGGTTGCTCAGAAGCAGAGTCATCGGAGTTTAGCAAGGTAGCTGCCCGACATTCGCAGCACTGCTTTTCTCCCTCTCGATTTCATTAGACCGTATTTAGTACATTTTTGACTCTAGTTGTATTCGGACCTAAGTAGATGCTCATGACTAGTGACACCCCGATGTAGGGCTGTGTTGGTTTATTTTATTTCCTCAACTTATACTGTTATTTTTGGGATTTCATTTATATTAAAGACTTGGTATTTATTATTTTAACTGCTTAAAGATAATTGGAAGTGTGTCGGCTGGCCTTGTCTTCACGAGAGGCGCCATCACAATTGGGTTTGGCTTTAGGGTCGTGACTGAATCATTTAATATTTAAAATGTCATGCATATGCGTATTAATGTCATACCATGCATAGGTATATGTGTACATAACATAATAAAGCCTGAATGGGCATCCCATCATATCATCTCGGCCATTGTGGGCAAATCATCAACGTATACCAACTGATCAGGTGGTGGTATGTATATAACACCGTAACCTTTTCCCATATATATAGCCATCTGGTCATGGGTCAATGTAATTGAATGCAATGCATGAGAAGTACGTCAATAAAATCTTTCGGAGTGTCATAAGACCATAATGCCTTTGATTAATATCATGAAATAAACTTTATCAACTTACGTACTTTCTGAGACCCATGAACAGATGATAGAATAATACGACACATGGGGAATCAAGAACATATGCATTTCTAGTATTTCTATGAATAGAGTTATTTATGGAAATTGTGCATTTGCTCATTTCATTTGTATCGTATGGATCATGCCAAAAAGAACGAAGGGATAGCCTTAACATACCTGAGCCAATTCTCTTGACAATCCCTCTAACACACGTCAATTGCGACAAATCACATAACGGTGGATCGAAGTAGGGAAAAATCTGTATGATATTTTCGAGAAGGATTGCACCATGCTCTCTTAGAATTAAAAATCCCGTTGCTATTACGCAGTGTAACATTGTATGAAATTTTTGCTCAAAATCCGTTAATTTTCTTAATTCTAATTCAACTATGGTCCAACTAACATAGAAACGCAAAAACTCGATAATCTTATTCCCTTGACTATTATGCACACAACCTTGAAATATCTCTGCCCTTTCAGTTTTTAACTTTAAGAATTAATACTTACTATACCAACTACCAAGTCCTAAATCATCCAGAGACCACATATCTAAGCATATTGGATACTGAAGTAAAGATATTCTTGGAATTGAGAGCTTCAGCCGTATGCTTTTTGCATGCTTAGGTATTTTCCTTTAAACTTATGTATAGTAACCCCTTAACTTTGAGGTTTGTGGCCACCAACTCTCCTAAATATGCCACGTAGCATATAGATGAAGAGTCATTCTTTCGGCTCTTTATGGTTGTGTCACGACCCCAAATATCACGGTCGTGATGACGCCTATCACAATACTAGGCAAGTCAACCTAAATAATTAACCACAGTAAATTCCTTTTAATAAGCCATTTCACTAATACTGATTAAGCTTCAAATTCGCAACAAAAATATTTAATTCACTGAAATGTGCGGAAAGACAATATATCAACAAAACCAAACACAGCCCAACCATCTAGTGTCACAAGTCTAGAGCCTCTAAATACAATCAATCTGACTGTCTAATACATGATAAGTCTAAAAATGCGGAAAATAAGGATAGGAAGGAGGAAAGGAGGGCTGCAGATGCCGTGCAGCTACCTTGCAGTCTCCGATAAGCTCCGAAAATGCTGGGAACCCTCACACTACCGCTCGGGCACCTAAATCTGCACACAAGGTGCAGGGAGTAACGTGAGTACGCCAACTCAGTAAGTAACTAAAGTAAATAAAGTCTGAGTGCAGTGACGAGCAGTTAAAAATCATATATAAGAGCATGCAACAGAATATCAAGTCAAACTCAACAATTTAAAAGCCAGTTACTTCGTAGAACTTCAATTTAAATTGAAATACTTTGAAATCATTTACTTAGCATTTTTCAACAGAGGCTCATTATAAAAGGAAGAGTGAAATCAGCAAGAATGTCATAAATGGGTCCCTCGGGCAAGGTATCGCTCACAAGTAAAGCCTCTCGGGCAAGCCTCTCGGTCACTCGTGACTCAGCTCTTGTCACACAGTACTCACACTCAGCACTCAGGATCAATAATATCTCATAATAGTAATAATCATAATGATCGCTGCGGCGTGCAACCCGATCCATAGTCTATAGTCGACTACGCTCACTTGGGGTATACAGACTCCGGAGGGGCTCCTACAGCCCAATCGTCATATCGCTGCGACGCGCAGCCCGATCTAATATATATATCGTTGCGGCGTGCAGCCCGATCCATATAAGTATCGTTGGGGCGTGCAGCCCGATCCATAATATATAAATATAATATTGCTGTGACGTGTACCCCGATCCATAATATATATATATATATATAATCCTCACAATTAGGTCCTCAACCTCTCTCAGTCATTAACCTCACAGCCCCTCGGGCATAACAGTCGAAACCAGGGAAACTCAGCACAAACAGTTTTCATATTTTTAAGAAACAGAGTGATAAAAACCAGGTTTAAACAATAATCAAGCAAAACATGACTGAGGATATTCTTTCAAACAAATAGAGTGAGGAAAACAGTAAAAAAAAATGCCCCTAAGGGTCTTAACAGGTCGGCACAAGGCCCCAAACATGACATACAGCCCATAATATAGTATCAATCTCTAAAATACGTGATATCATAAGATTTCAAATCAAGTACGCGGCTTAATAGTCGCTACGGGATGGACCAAGTCATAATCCCTACCGGTGCACGCCCATACGCTCGTCACCTACCATGTGCGTCATCTGATTTATCAAATCAATATGAAATACCAGGGTTTTATACCCTCAGTTCCAGATTTACAATGGTTACTTACCTAAAACCGGATGAAATACTACACCGCGACGCCTTTTCCTCTCGCCTCGGCCTCAACTCGCGTCGAATCTACCCAAAATCAGAATCATAATGTTAGAATAAGCTAAGGGAACGAAGCCCATGCGAAAATAATCAAATTATACCAAAAATCCCGAAATTGGTCCAACCCGACCCGGGGCCCACGTCTCGGAATTCGATAAAATTTACATCAATAGACTCCTTATCTCCCCACGAGTTCATACATATCAAAAGTACCAAAATCCAACCACAAACGACCCCTCAAATCCCAAATTCTAGGTCTCCAATTAAAGCCCTAGTTCTTCAATATTTAGGCTTAAATTCTATAAATTCCATGATTAATTAGGTAGAAATCACATTAGGATCGAGTATTAAGTCCATAAATCTTACCTCCAAGTGTTCCTCCTTGATTCCCTCTTCTATTGTCTTCAAATAGCTCTAAAATCGCCCAAAAATGGAGGAACTTAGGCTCAAAATCGCGGAAATGGGTCTTTTAAACATACTGCCCAGCACTTAAAAGTCCTTCATCGCGAACGCGGTCAACACCTCGCGTTCGCAAAGCACAAATTTGAGTTGACCAAATTTTCCTTCTTCACGAACGTGGCTTCCCTCTCGCGAACGCGTACCTCAATGGCCTCAGCCCTTCGCGAACACGGGACCTCCTTCGCGAACGCGAACGCCAATCTTCCAACCTCACATCCTAACCCTTCGCGAATGCGAGGGCCAAAAGTCTGCAACACTCACATCAGATTTTCTGCAATTTTTCTCAACTTGAAATGATCCGTTTAACCACCCGAAACACACCCGAGGCCATCGGGACCTCAACCAAATATGCCAACATATCCCATAACATCATTCAAACTTGTTCCAACCTCTGGAACGCTCAAAACAATATCAAAACACCGAATTTGCATCGGATTCAAGCCTAAAAATTCTAAAAACTTCCAAATTCCGCTTTCGATCAAAAAGTCTATCAAACCACGTCTGAATGACCTAAAATTTTGCGCACACATCTGAAATGACACAACGGACCTACTGCAACTTCCGGAATTCCATTCCGACCCCTATATCAAAATCTCACCTATCAACCGGAAAACGCCAAAATTCCAATTTCGCCAATTCAAGCCTAAATCTACTCCGGACCTCCAAAACACATTCCGATCACACTCCTAAGTCCCAAATCACCTTCCAAAGTTGTCCGAATCATCGGAATTTAAATCCGAGCCCTATTTTACATAAGTCAACATCCGGTTGATTTTTCCAACTTAAGCTTTCTCAAAAGAGACTAGGTGTCTCAAACCTTACCAAAACCACTCCGAACCCGAGCCAACCAACCTGATAACACATAATACAGCTGAACATGACAATAAGAAGTAGAAATGGGGAAAACATAGCGGTAACTTATGAAATGACCGGCCGGGTCATTATAGGTTGCCACATGTTCAAGAGTTTATCCAAAATCTTAGTTAATTACTAATTTCTTAATTAACTTGGTAATTCCCCACTAATCTAATAATTAACCAATTTTTTACATCATTAAGAATTATCTCAAGTTACTTGAAATACTGCTCACATTTAGCACAACTCATACACCTCACTATCATGGTCATGTGGTATGTTATATGGCACTAGTCCATAAATACCAGGAATTTTAGCTCGGGCCATATTAAATCCCAAAATGTCAAACTTCGACGAAAATTCATTTTCTTCGATTTCCTTATCCTCTCACCTTGGCGAATTTACTCCTCACTTGTTGAAATAGCATAATGCTTATAATCTCCAAATAATCTTGTCCTTGAACTGAGGTCAATTATCTTACTACAATTTCACGTATAATACTACAAGGTGTAACATCGTGATAATATAATACTACAGAGCATAATATCGACGTGATACTGTTGGCGTAACAATCGAGGCCCTATCCCGACCATGATACTGTTCAGTCCTGTACATTTTTTATATCAGTATTGTGGCTTTACCAGTCGTATGTAGATATTTAGTTTGGTATTGCTGGTTGTAGACGTTATTTCAGATGATTCAAAATATGGCCTCATCGGCCTAAGTTGAGGGTTACCCATCTAGAGTTCACAGTTCAAAGTGGTACGCTCGTGCCGAGTATGGCACCGGGTGCCGGCTGTTGATACCCTTTTTTTTCAAATAGTATATATACCTTACAAAACATCATTTTGCATCATTATTTAGCTTATAAATCTAAAAAAGAATTTTCTATAATTTTTCAATGATTTTATAGCTTTAAAATTGATTTTTCTTTCATTTAAATTGCTTGATTATTTATTAATTACTCCTTCAAATTATTTTGTAATGACTTAATTACCTAATATTATCATTTGCATCCATTATACATGTTTCATATATTTTTACTTTATTTTATATAATTGCATTCGTATATTTAGGCTATTTGCACAATCTTGCAATAATAGCCTATATTTTACAATTGTATTGCATTTGTTATTTTATTCAAGGTCAAAATAATATCTTACATTTTTATTATCTTCTACAATTGTTTTAAAGTATTAATTTGCATAAACAACATTTTTATAATGTATTTAACTATCTTATTAAATTATTTTCTCTTTAAATTTTTTATTTAAAAGCTGGGCCAAATTTTGAGCCAATTTCCGGACCAAACAAGCTCCAAATCCCTGGCCCAATCCCTAAGCCAAAACCAAATGACCCCTAATGCCCAACCTGGCCGGTACCCTTTAAAATAACCTGCCCCGCTTCCCGTTTGATCTTGGTCGTTGATCTTAAATGATCAACGACCCATAATTAACCTACCCAACTCTTTATATCCCCGCACCCCAATAACCCTAACCCACTTCTATTAACCCGCCACCCCTGAAATCCCAGGAACCCCCTTGTTCTCTGAAGAACCCTAATCGCCGCCTTCACCAATTCCCCTTTCTAATCTCGTTAGCCATGGGATTCAATTATTATTTACTTACCATATCCATGTTCCCTCTCTACTGGTTACCTCTTTATGGTATTACATAGTACTTGCTCTACAGAAAGTATCCTCCACTGAACTACCTCTCATAAACCCTTACTCAGCCTTTGCCAAAAAATCATTTGCACCATGGACCCAAATCCGTTCCTTAGTCCAGCACAGACCAAAAGGAGTCAAAGAATATGTTGCTACCTCAAAACTTGACCAGCATCCTATTGTTGCCACTCGAGAAGAACAATTTATTACCCTTCAAATTCCAGATGATTTTCCTAGACAATGGAGAAACCATGGTTTTACCCATATCCATTTTGGTGCTATCCGAATCGCTTTAACATATCATAGAAGAAAAGGTCAACCTGTTGCTGCTCGACATTCTTTTCTAGATACAAGATACTTAGAGTACCAACATGCAAATTTGGGTAAGTTACCCTAAATGCCGGGACAGACTTCATAACTATCTTTCCAAATTCAACATGTCCCTTTATGACCCGTACCTAACCGAAGCCCTAAAAATTCAAGTCCAAATCCAGGGAGCCCCACAAACTAAAGATTCCATCCAAGCTACTCTTCACCACCAAATAGCATGGCGAGTCCAAAATCATGCCATGGATCTCTGCCTTCCAGGAGGAGAACATGCTTAACTCTTGAATATTGATGCTACCAAAGGAAACAACCATGTGCACCGAAATACCCAGACAAATTTCAAGAGATGAGCTTGTCAAAATCCTTCCTATTCCTGGATCACAAATTATGAAAAGTTAAGGGAACCGGAAGAATCTCTGCAATCTGGTGAGCCAACTTTTACCAAAAGAAATGACAAAACCGTTTGCATAAGCTTTGACCATTCCCATCTAAAAAAAATCCAATAAAAACAACTTCTCTTACCAAATGATTCAACCCAAAGATACAACAGATACATACCCTGAACCTGACGGAGAATTCTTCTGGAATATACAAAGTATCATGGAAGAACATGACTGGTGCCAATATTTTGACAAAGAAGGAAAAAGAGTGTGGTGGTTCAAATTTCCCTTTATGGGACATTGCCTTTGGGATCTTAGTTGCGAATGCCAATGCTATTTGGAAGATCCAATTGGAGAATATGATGAACACCACCAGTGTCATTGGGAAAGATTCGGCCTCAACGAAACCAAACCAAATTCCAAGAGAAAAGGAAAAACCACTGAAAAACAATTTCGAGCCAAATATGAAAATAAAGATACTTCAATTGGCTCATTAAGCCGTCTAGGTAAATATGAATTTCTTGTCAGTTACAAACCCTAGGAATGGCCAAAATAACCAAAAAAATTCACTCCAAGTTGAGAAGATAGTGAAACCACACCCAAATCCAAACCAATATCAGCTCATACCCCAGAATCCAAAAAGCCACATGAACCTAAAACTCCCACACACCCACAAATATTCATGCTGAGCCCTTCAAGTTCCAGCCATTCCCAAGATTTTCCTCCACTTCAACCTTTTGAAAAAGAGGGTATCAACCATGCTCCAAAAATCCCCAAGAAAAATATAGTACTACCTTCTGGAGAAAAACCCCCCAACGAGTAACATCGAAGCAACAATAATTCCATCTGCCAAAATAAAGTGCTCAACAATATTGGCAACACCATAAAAAACGTGGCCCATGCACAAAACAAGTTAATGAGCAATGTGGAAACAATTGAGAAAAAGGTGGAGCAGACATCGTCTCAGCATGCAGGACGAATCAAAGCGTTGGAACTAAGATTGATTACAATATGAGATTTGTCCGCTAGGAACTTAACTTTTCCTGTTCTTCCAACAACAACAAAAGGAGACAATTTCAATCAAGGAACAAATCCAACTTTTGAGAAATAACCGCTTTGAGTCACAAAAAACCCCACTCTTCCCTTCAAAATCTACCTTCTATCCCATGTCAACACAAGCATATTCCCCGCCAAAATTGGACAACACCTTTCCTTCCTTTCCTACTACCTCACAGAATCCTATTTCATTCACCCAACCCTTAAAAGAAGAACCTGAATTCGATATTGAAAAAATGGTTTGGGAAAGGAAAGATGCTCTTTCAGCCATGAAACAAACCAAGAAAAGGCGAGACCAAGGAGAAAGTTCAAAAGGGTCCAACCCTGAAAGTCTAATGATTTCTGATCACAAGACTCCCGACCTCTATGTCTCCCAGCCAAGATACATATTAGAAGGAGATACCACATGGTCAGAATCTCTAAATTCATCAGACGATGATACAATGGAAGATATCTCTCAATCAAGCAATGATTCCACAACAAACTCTTCCGAAGAAGACGATCCCCCAATATTTGTGAGCCAACCGAGAGACCTTTAAATGTCTGAAGTAGATGAGGAACAAGAAGGCAGACGGATGAACCAATCCCAGAAATGAGATATGACCCCATGGCTTCAAAACCAGTTGGAACTGGTTTCCACACTTTCACCTTAGATGACGTCAAGGTTTCAAAATGGCCTCAAAGGATCCAAGACTTTTATACTTGGATGGTGACCAAAAATTTGGTGGAATGAGAAAAGTATATCATCCAGTCAGAACTAACTTCACGGTTCTCAGGAATTCTCAGAGATTGGTGGAACTCACATGGAATTCAAGACAAAAATACTTTCCTTACATCCCAGGATTTTGCCTTCAACATCAGGATCCTATTTGAAGTTTTCTATGGAGATAATGGCCAAAGACAGGAGAAAATGCGAAGACAACTCTTCTAGATGAAGTGTGTGTCATTCGACAGAAATGTCATTGATAGGCATTTTCGAAAAATGGCAAAGATATACTTTGAAATCGGCGGAGACATCAACTTGAAGCAAGCCTTTGTCTCTTCCCTTCCAAAGCTGTTGGCAAGCCGAACCATGACCATCATTGAATAAAAGTTTCAGTCAATAACACCCCCACAAGTCGGCTACATCAGGCAAGCTATTTTTGTAGCATTGGAAGACATTTGTACAAAGCGCTCAGCCTAAAACAAATTATCAACCATAATCCAGCGCTTGACAAAGCATGTCGCAGATCTGATCTGATCACCGGCGCAGGATGTTCCTGCCACACATCTAGGCGATAGAAAGGATTCAGGAGATTTAGATGGCCAAGAATTCCAGATGGAAAATCAAGGTCCTAAAGACGTACAAAATATTTCAGACGTAAAAGGCCACAAAATTTTCACAAGAAAAACAGATGCTTTATTCGCCACAAGATTGGACATTTTGCGAAAAACTGTCCCCAATCAAGAAGATCTGTCAAACTCCTTGAAAAGATTGAAGATTACACTAGCATACATCTCGGAAAAGAGGAGGACCTTGAATCCATATTCTCTGTGGATGATGATCCCAGTGAAGAAACTTTATTCTCTCTTGATATCTATGAAGATCAAGGCAATGATCACTACCAAGTTTCAGAACCAGTGATCGAAGCCCGAGAAGAGATCAACGCTCTCGTAGTCGTTCCTCAAGTAGAACTAAATGTTTATTCATCCAAATGGGATAAACCAACTCAAGTTATTGCTTTCATTGACACTGGAGCTGCTTCCTCACTCATAAATCTTGTTGTCCTCCCTGAAGATCAATGGGTGCCGCATTTCAAGGATTTCAGCACTGCATCAAATGGAATCTTTACCACAACTATCATTACAAAGCACCCGGTCACAATTGAGTTCTTTCCAGGATTGAAGTACAGAACCAAGCTGATAGGGTCTAATGTACCGAGAAAAGATCTTATTGTTGGATTCGACATTTACAGACAACTTAGAGATCAACTCTAGATCAAGGCTAACGGGATAGCTTTTAAAAAGTAGTTCAAACACTATTCTGAGACTCCAAGGCTATTCCAAATCACCAACGACGAGCAAATCAAAGAGATTGAGAAAAATCTCATTGAACATTGATGTGCTGAATCGCATAAGGATTTCGTGAAGAAAGGGAAAAGCCCGTTATAGAAAAACGAAGAGTTTTCTATCAAGCTCCCTTTCAAGAAGAATGAAAACATCAATCCAACAAAAGCCAGTCATTCAGGCATGAATCCAGATCATCTTCAGCTTGCAAAGAAAGAATGCGAAGAACTTTTGGAATTTGATCTACTAGAGCCATCAGATTCACAATGGGCATGCGAAGCATTTTATGTCAACAAAAGAGTTGAGTAGAAAAGAGGAAAACTCAGGTTAGTCATCAACTACCAGCCACTTAACCATTTCCTCCAAGATGATAAGTTCCCAAATAAACTCACTCTTTTCTCCCACTTAGCCAAGGCTAAATATTTTTCCAAGTTTGATTTAAAATATGGATTTTGGCAATTGGGAATCCACCCTGAAGAAAGACCCAAAACCGGATTTTGCATCCCCGATAAAAATATTCCAACCCATCCTCCATACCTCTTTAGTTTACATTGATGACATCCTGTTATTTAGTGATACATTGGAGGAACAAGTCAACTTGCTTCGTCAGTTTGAGCATTGATAACACACTATGGGATCATGCTTTCAGCAAAAAAGATGGTTCTTTCCCAAAAGGAGATTGATTTTCTTGGAATACATTTTGTCCAAGGTACATACAGTCCAGGACCACATATATGTCAAGAACTACTCAAATTTTAGATACCAGCCTCACAACAAAACAGATCCAACAGTTCTTGGGTATAGTAAATTATGTAAGAGATTTCATCCCAAATATCTCTACATACATTTATCCACTCATAGAGATGCTCAAGAAAAATGCTCCATCATGGGGAAAGAAGCAAGATGAAGCAGTCAGGGAAATAAAGGAGATTTCTAAAAATGTCAGTCCCTCTATATCCCTTCAGAAAGTAAGAAGATACTGCAAGCTGATGCCAACAATGAATACTGGAGTGCCGTTCTATTTAAAGAAAAAGATGGCCAGAGAAAAATATGCGGATATGCCAGCGGAAAATTCAAAGAGGTCGAGCAGCATTACCACTCCACCTTCAAGGAAATCCTTGCAGTAATGAATGGAATCAAGAAATTCAATTTTTTCCTGATTCACAAAGAATTTTCTGATAGAATTGGATATGAAGGCCTTCCCAAAGATGATTAAGATAAATGCAAAAATTATTCCCAATCATCAGATTCTCAAATGGGCTCAATGGTTCTCTCCATACAAGTTTCAAGTCAGGCACCTGAAAGGAAAGGATAATATTCTCGCAGATTTTCTGTCTTGGCCGGAAGAATTCTCAAAGAGATTTTCCCCAGCAAAACTGAAGTCAAAGCAAAAGCTAATCAGCCACATCTTCATGCTTTCAAATATACCAGGAACAAGTTCATTGAAGCCAACAGATCATCCACCGGAGTTGTTCAACCTAATGTATCCATTTGATCCGTCAATTATTATGGAAAGAAGAACTTATTACGAGCTCCATGTTTTCCGACAACATGGAGGATCCATTCTCAAGCCATATGGGGTCAATCCAGAATATCCGTTCTTCTATATATTCATAGCTCAAGCCAAGGATTTTCCACAAGAACTAATATGGTTTTTCTGGTACCTATGCCATCAATATTATATTTTCATGGAATTCAAATGCAACGTATTCAAGGATTTTGATAACATTGCACCAGCTCTTAAAGTATTTTTGCTATGGTTCAAACCTAGAAGATATTGGACAAAATGTTTCAACGATTCTAACACGGCAAAGGTATTCATGTTCCATAGGCCAGTGAAGATTGTTAATGGAAAAGTCCAGGCGCAAGCAGAGGCATCATTCTGGTGAAAATTTCCCGTGTCCATTTTATCCATGGAAGAAGAATATAGTGAGGTACAACGAATCCATTTCCAGCAAAACATGTGCATCTCGAGGGACATATGGCCAAAAGATTGGGCAAACTGGAATTATACCAGCAATCATCCTCACTGAGAAAGAGTCCGGGAAGCAGCAAAAGAATATCAAACCCCATACGAAGTCATCCGAGAAAAGATTACTCACGACATTTCCAGATTAAGGTTGCGGATTACCTCTCAATCCAAAAGAGAAAGAGCACAGCGAAGAAGGACCGCCAAGTTCCAGGCGTTACTATACAAGGTCTTTGGAAAGATGCATAGAGGACAACCCTAGAATCAATGAAGGATAATTATCTAAATCCCTGCTAATCCCACCATAATCCTACATTACCTACCAAAAAACCCTCAAAAATCATCTACCCATGCCAAGAAAAATTTCCACATCCTTCCATACTATCCGGGCCCCACTTCCACTTGTTTTCACATGCTTCCACATGCTTCCAGATGCTTCGTCACATGCAACACCCTACTTTCACATGCCGTCACATGCTCCCTCATACTTTCACATGATACACCATGTATATTTCACCCCTTTCACATGTTTTTAGGAGCTTTTTAGTTGTTTTGCCTAAAGTCCTTCACATGCCAAGAGGTACCCACTTGTAGATAAGTTTGCCATGAAAGATAGGTTTATTTTGTAATGTAAGTTCGTCTTGTAATAACCTCCTAGTCCTATATAAAGGAGGCCTTGTAGTAGTTGTAAGATCATCTGGTAACTTTTGTAAAACTTCTTGTGATATATTACATATGAGTGCTTTCTAAATTTTCCTCTTGTTCTTTCTTTCGAATGGATAGAAAGGCCAGTCCATGTATGAAAATAGAGTAAGAATACTCTAAGAAAACTTTTGCGGCTATAAGCAAATTAACTGTTTGTGTAGCTTGGCAAGCGATCCCTTATGGGTTGTTGAAGCCAGCCCCTTTGTAGAGAAACTTTCGTATCTATGATTTAGTTTGAGTTCTTGGATTCTCTTCGTCTAGATGCATTTATATCAAGTCTATATGGGTCCGATTAGCCAAGATATCCGACCAATTTTCGATTTCTATCAACTAGGTTTTACATAATTTTTCTCTAATCTGACCTTTTACTGATTCTTCATGTTATTATTTCCTTATTTATGTTGATTTTACAGTATTTCCTTGATTTGCTTGTTTGAAACAGACATTGTAAGGCCCCGTGAACTTTTCACTCAAAAACCCGAAACCTCGTAGTGCCAAGTTAGGGATATGTGTTAGAAACTTATAAAATTCTTCGCGGCTCGCAAGCTCGCCGCCGTTCGGACCTTTTGGATTGATCTGTGCATTAAAAAGTCAAGGAATAATGTTTTTGAGTAAAGCACGTTTCTGCGGTTCATTATGCGGTCGCATAATAGCTATGCGGACCGCATAGTCGCCGCAGAGTGAGACAGTTTACTGGTAAGTTTTGAAGTCAACTATGCAGCTAATTATGCGATCGCATAATCAATATGCGGGCCGCATAGTCATCGCATAACCTCCTTGGAATTTTGCGAGGGGCAGTTCTGCGACGCATTATGCGATCGCAGAACAGGTATGCGGACCGCATTCTTGCCGCATACCCGGGAAGATTGTTCAAGTTTTGAGGACCATTTTGCGGTCCCTTTTGCGGGCCGCATGTCAATTACGCGATCGCATATGCGACCGCAGATTGTGTCGGGGCTCCCATTTTCTAACTTTTAAAACCCGACCCCATTCCGATAAAATCACCCCATTGGACCCTCCTGAGCTAATTTCCACCACATTTAGAGTGAGAGCAAGATTTTTAGAGGGAGAAAGTGATTCCCACCAAGCCTCTACTCAATCCTTGCCTAAATTCTTGAAGATTGTCAAGTAAAGCTACTAGGCTTTCATCCTAAGAGGTAAGAACTTGTGCTCTAACCTTTGATTTCGAAATTCTTACTAAAATAAGTAATTAACAAAAAGGGTTCATGGGTATAAGGGTTGATTGTCTTGCATGCATGTACGATAAAAGGGCATGGGGAGATTGTGAGCTAAGAATGTAACAAATTGGGTGTAAGATGATAGAATTCTTCACAAAAGACCTTAAAATTCATAATGCACACTTAGTGCTTCAGAGTATGCTCAAGTGAGCTAGAATCTTGATTATTTCTCTAATTTTTGGATCAACCTGTAATTCTCATAAATAGATCGAGGTGGCTAAGAGTTCCGGAATCATTGTAAGAATTTAAGAAAAAGCTCCATTGAGGTATGATGGCTAAAACCCCCTTTTCTTAGAAATTGAGCTCCTTTGGTGTCTATGCAAATGTTGTAAGACTAAAACTTGATTGATGTATTGATTGTTATTTTACATGAACTGGTTTTGCAATTATATATATACGTGAAAGGTGTGCCTCCACGTGTGCAACGTACTATTCTTGATAATTTAAAGATGTGCAAAGAATATGAACCATGTGTTGAAATGCCTAGACTTCAAGTGAAGATTAAAACTGAGATTTGTCATGCCAACTAGGTGAAATCTTGTCTATGCTTACAACTTGAATTGCTTTTGTATGTGCCTATGATTCTAAGTTTGCAAGGTTAACATTGAAAGTGGAAATGATGTGATAATTATGGCCCCAAGTGCCTATGATTTTATATATGTGAAATAAGGATTGAAAAGAGATGATTAATGAAAAAGGGACAACGTCTTGGTAAGACGGCTTAGCCGATCGGGCCGTTATCGGACACCATGCCGCACACATAGTGGTATTGTACTGATATTGAATTCCGGAAAATGAGAATGACATTGTGATTGAGGTACATGTCTCAAATGAGGCAACATAGCCGATCGGGTCGTGATCGGACTCCGCTCAAGAAAGCGGTGGTATTATGAATGATGATGAACAGTATCAAATGCCACAACCTAAAGCTATGGAAATTATGTGAAGGTTATATGAACCTTTTATTTGATGATGTGATGATCGTTTAAAGCTATTGATTGATCCTTATGATTTCTTTGTTCTTGTATGATAGTTCTTTCTAATGAGATGGTGTTTAGTTATACATACTAGTACTATTCCATGGTACTAACGTCTTTTTTGCCGGGGGCGCTACATCTTTGAATGGATGTAGGTGGCTTTATAACAGACATTGCCGATCGTAGATAGCGGAGCATCCTCCTCTCAGCAGTCTTGGTGAGCCCCTCTTCTTCCAGGGGTTATGCAGTATGTCTTCTGTTATAGATTTCCGCTTTTGAGGAATAGCCGGGGCCTTGTTGCCGGCATTATCATAACTGTCCTTTGTATCTTTAGAGGCTCCGTAGACGTTTGTGTGGGTTATGTATGGGTGATGGATGGGTCAATGAACTGTGTTGTAATTCTAAACTCTTGTACTTCTAAAGTGTAACTGTATGAAACCTTGGAAACATAACTATGGTTTAAATGTGGTAATATGAAATGAACTAGCAATGTTATGTGTACGATCTTTCCTACTATCTAAATAAATAAATGAAAGCATGGTTTTCTTTGTCATAGTAAGTTGGGTAGAAAGTGTTCAAAAGGCTTGCTCAGTTGGGTTCACTCGATTGAGCGTCGGTCGCGCCTCCCGTGGTTGGGGCGTGACACCTTTAACCACGAAATTCCCTAAAATTGAGTTATTGTTCTATCATTCTCTCATTCTCTTGTTCTGTACTCTAGTTCTTGGCCAGGTGAAAGCCAAGGCCACCAAATTTTGATTTTTCAACTTTTCTTGGTGCGACCACTGCCCGGGGTTCATTTGAAGCCCTTTGGAACTCTGATGCACTAAGATTCTGGGTCCTTGCTCTTTGATTGATATTCAGAGTATTGTGGAGTTGGTTCTTTCTTGTTGTCTGTTTTTATCATCTGATAACTAGTAAGTCATTTGGTTTTTACAATTTGTTCTTCTGTGTTCATGATTTGCATATTCTTACCTCTGAAATTCGTGACCTAATGTGTTCTGGGGTACTTCTGTGTGCAACCTTGTTAGTTTTCATTTGTTTTGAACCTCTTTAGCATTTAATTTTTACCTAAATCTGCCAGTTCTGAGATATGTTATTTGAATATGCTTCACCTGAATAATTTAGACCCTCTTAAGTTCATTTAGCTTAATGTGTTGATACCTGAATGTCTACA
Organism: Nicotiana attenuata; assembly: GCF_001879085.1. Classification (NCBI taxonomy): domain Eukaryota; kingdom Viridiplantae; phylum Streptophyta; class Magnoliopsida; order Solanales; family Solanaceae; genus Nicotiana; species Nicotiana attenuata. Next base: position 118,939 of record NW_017673229.1, read on the forward strand.
TTTGAGGTTTGACATGAGCTTGCTTTCCTACTTTGTTCTAAATTCCTATAATGACTGACTCGCATCTGTAATATGTTTCAATCAATGTAAAGACCTTCACTATTAACTATGACTTGCTGTTATTATGTCACTCAGCATGTCTTTGGTTTACTTGATTCCATATCCTTTAGTGATTATTTGAGACTTTAGAGTAGCTGTCTCAACTTGTGTTTCCTTACCATGTTTGATATTGTTTTGTTTCATGATGTAAGTTAGCTTGTCTATCTTTTGATATTGTGATGGATACTTAACATAATTGGGACCTTTAGGCTTTAAGCTCATTAAGTTGGTACTCTATCTAGATTTGTTTGGTATTATGCATCTTTGTATATTAATCTTGTAATCTTAGGGAACTTGTTTCTCCCCTAACTCTTTCAATGTGTTTCTGCCAATATGTTACTTCTTGCTAAGTGTTGAACCTGTAATAGCAAGCTGCCTTCAAGTCTTGTTGACCTTCTTAACTAGCATATTCTGTGTTTTAGACAACTTTGCTATGTCTGCTTCTTAAAATACAAGTGTATCTCTTCAAATCCTTTCCCTTAACCATTGTTCTCTCACTCTCATTTGTTACCTACGCTATTCTGAATCTATCACTCTTGGTCGGCTGAAACCCAAGGCCACCAAGATTCTCACCATTGATCTCCCTAGTGTGAGCACTGCTCGGGGTCCATTTGAGACCCTTGTGAACTCTGACACACTAGGACTTGGGGTTCTTTGGCCACTCTCCTTACTACTGAGACTAGAGCTATCTCTGACACTCAGTTCTTTCCTCATTCTATCTACTAAATATGCAAACTGGTTTGTTTACATGATTTCTCTGTAATTCAATGTTTGGGTCATGTGGTCAATCCGTGGCCTTTTGGTTTGGCTTGAGTTCCACTATGGTTTATGGGTTGTCTTGATGAATATAGTCCCCTATTGGAATCTGGGTATGCTATGTGTGAAGAAATAGTTTGTTGAAGGCGCAGGCAATACTGGGCATCTCCTTTTGGGCCTGCTAGAGGTCTACTGTTACTGCTTGTATAATATTTTGTAATTACATTCATCATTCGGATTGTAATAATTTTGTAATAAACAATTGGGGTATTAGTGAAATCGGGGAAATGGGCATACTCTAATGTTTGCATGCAAGGGTAGAAAACATGCCTGTAGGATTCATATTATCTACTTGTTATCCAACCTGCTATACATGCCATTCAATTACCATACACTGGTAGAAATCATGCCATTAGGAGAATCACACACTCACACAACTTGTCTACAATCAAAGCGTAAGTACTTCATTTATCCCTATGTCTACTGCTAGACAGCATGCCTATAGGAAATAGATATCAATAACCATTCTTTCAATTTGCATAACTACAACATATTCACTAGAAATCATGCCTATAGGATTTTAATTGGTTAATTTGCTATTGTCATCATACTGCTCACCTAGAAAACATGTCTGTGCGGGCTACGTATAAAAAGATCAATTCCAACCGCCAATCGTTAGAAATCATGCCTATAGGGTATTACTATTTGCTTTAAAGTGTTAATGCTGAACATTTCAAACGCTGTTTCATTGCTTAGCCATGCCACTATTAGGAAGCATGAGTAATTATGAGTATTTCCAACGGGCTTCACTGCCCCCTACTGCGTAAATCACTTAGAGATCATGCCTATAGGTTTCAAAACTTATAACCTATAATCTCATTAATCAGCATGCAATACCAAATACTCCTAATCTATATAGTTGTTTAGAAACTATGCCTATAAGTTTAGAGTAGCGCCTTGCATCTGTAACTGCCTGCACGTTTGAATCCAAGGTCACATAAAAATCATGTCTATAGGGTTTAAGGACTTTAATTTGCCTCAATTTTGAAACTGCCTAACGCCTAAGGCAAAAAATCTGTTTGCGTGCATTTGTTGTCTAAGTGTGGAGGCTAATTTGAGCCCTTAACTACTTTTACGTGAATGTCCTAGTTGTTTTTTGTAAGTCGCCCAGTTTAACCATATTGAGCAGTCTAAGTAAAGTCTAGAACCACGCTGAATAGAGGTCCAATACCTCCTCGACCATAGGCATGGGCGGGTAGTGCACGCATAGGGTACGACTTAGATATGAATTAGAGCACTTTTAGGTAAACAACATTAATACAGTAATCGGGTAGCAGGAGATGATGTTTGTGCCCGTTGAATAATATGAGTAATCCCCTACTTTAGGGGATTTCCGAAGTATTATTTATGTTACACGAAGTGATTCTTTAGGCTAAAAAAACTTAGGACCCTCCCCCCTCTCTTTACACATTTAATCACCTAATATAGACCGTTATAGCTATATCCCTGTAACCCTTAAGATTTTTATCAATTCTCATTGTGTTACAATAAAAACTCTTTGGCCCTTTTTTTATCTGATCATCTTGCCTAATTATAATCCACATAGTCTTAAGTTCGGTTGGGACCCACAGTTGTGGGCCTCGAAGAGTGCCTAACACCTTCTCTTTGACGTAGTTTGAGCCCTTACCCGACCTTTGGTGGCCTTGACTAGTCAAATAGAGTTATCTGCATAATAGGTACCCTAACGCACCTTAAAAACCCTTAGGTGGCGACTCTTCTCTTTTATATTCCATCCAAAAGAGTTTTCACAATGTCAAAACCCGCTTCCGCGAGGAAACGGGGCGCGACACCGGCCACGCCTCTTCAGGTTTGGGGCGTTACACTTATATATTTCCCAAAGACTGGTAGTACAAATCATGAGCATCTAAGATTTAGAATTTACAAAGCGGATATGCTATAAAGTACGTCATTTGTTTGAAATATACATGAATAGATTAAAATTTCTAAAGCTACCAAGATCAAGAGGCGGCTATGACCCGAACGCAGGTACATCTTCAAATGCCGCTCCCGCCGTACACGGCAACATCCGCATCCAACATCTGCAAGCAAGGTGCAGAAGTGCAGTATGAGTGTAACCAACCCTATGTACTCAATAAGTAACAAACCTAACCATATGTTGAAGTAGTGACGAGCTGGGACAAGGGTCAAAGCCCAACTCCAATAACCAGCAACAACTCATAACAATATAATGAAGATAGTGCAAGAAATACTCGTACACAATACGAAAAAAAGGACGCTTTTCAAGATCCCAATTCTTTCACCGAAAACACAAAAAAATATTAAAGTTTAAAAACTGTAATTTTTCCCAAAAACTTTCAACAATAGTCAAGAAGTCTCGTTATCGGATGGCATAAGGAAAGTACATCTCTATGCCTACATGTCAATGAGCATGTGAATGTCATGAGTGTCACTATACCGTACAACATGAGGAAATTCATCTCTATGCCTGTATGTAAAGTATACATGCCAACTGTAATGCAATGCGGTGACAAAGCCAAGTGCAATACTGTCAGAGTATCAATACACTCAGTCCTCCCAATCACTCAATCCTCACAGTCACTTAATCCTCAAAGTCACTCAAAACTCCCAATCACTCAGTACTCGCACTCAATAGGTACCTGCGCTCATTGTGGATGTGCAGACTCCGGAGGGGCAATTCCAGCCCAAGCGCTATAATAAGACAATTATGGCATGAATTAATAATACCTGTCGCGGTGTGCAGCCTGATCCCATCATAAATCAATAATACCTACTACGACGTGTAGCTCGATCCCATCATGAATCAAATAATACCTGCTGCGGTGTGCAGCCCGATCCCATCAATATCCTCACAATTAGGCCCTCGGCCTCACTCAGTCATTAATATCTCCAATCTCCCGGGCTCACAATGTCATGAAAAATTAGCCCAAAAATGATGATGTGATGTATAAATAAATGGTAACAAGGACCGAGATAAGGTATGCAAATGAATCCGTATGACAGAGTATGTAATTGTAATGTAAGCAAATAACTCAACAACAGAAATAACCTCAGTGGGTCCTAACAGGATAAGCATATAGCTTAGACATGATTTCTAACATGGATCACAACTCCACTACTCTAGCATGTAGAGATTTTATGGATACAAATAAAATAAGGTAACTACATAGTACCACAGAAATAACTAAGTCACAATTCACACGATGCACGGACATACGCCCGTCACCTAGCATGTGCGCCACCTCAACACCAAACACATATCATGTATATTCAGAGTTTTATACCCTCAACACCAAGTTTAGAAGTGTTACTTACCTCGAACAAGCCAAATCGAATACCGAGCAAGCCAAGCGATGCTCCAAAAATACCATCCCGCGCGTACCGACCTCCGAATGACTCGAAACTAGCCAAAAGAAATTCAAATACATCAAATAATGCCTAAGGAAACAATTCCAAATGTCGAATCTTTAATCAAAACCCCACAGTCAATCCAAAAGTCAAACCTGGGCCCGTATCTGGAAACCCGAAAAAACTCACAAAATCAGACAACTTCAATTATTATTTCAACCATACAAGTTTCACCTAAATCTGACTCCGAATCGTTGTTCAAAACTTAAAAATTCACTCTACGAAACTTTGGGCAAAATCCCCCAATTTTCGCTTTAAAATTAACAATCCAATTACCAAATACGAAGATAGATACATGAAATATAACCAAACCGAGTATAGAACACTTATCCCAATCCATATGGTGAAAATTGACTCAAAAATTGCCCAAATCCGAGCCCCCCAACTCAAAATATGACCAAATGAACAAACCCTCGATATTAAATATTTTTGCCCAGTTGTTCTGCCTTGTTTTGTGTGCTAAATAATCCCGAACTCGTTTTTGATGCCTCCAATGCATTCCTTGTGAAATTCCAGTCATGTTAGGCTTTTGAATCACTCTATTTGACCTTATAATGAAGGAGATATGTTGGTTTCACTCTTTGGAAATAGTGCAGATTTTTAAAATAAGAATTCAGTGGCAATTTCGTAATTGCTCTGGAAAAAATCTGGCAACCCAATTCTTAGTAAAATGACCATAAATTCCTCATACGATGTCAAAGCTTGATGATTCTAGTTTCCAAATGCTTCAATAAAAATAGAAATTGAAAATCATTTGCTTAATGTGTTACCATTTATGCTTGAAGAAACGACATCGAAATATAAAAAACAAGTGCAACACAACCCAAACCTATCGAGAACTCACCCGAGATCCTCGGGACCCCATCCGAACATACTAACAAGTCCCATAACATAATATGGACTTACTCGAGGCCTCAAATCACGCATAAAAACATGAAAACGATGAATCACACCTCAAATAAAACTTAATGAACTTTTGAACTTTCAACTTCCAAAACTTGCGCCGAAACATATCAAATCAACTCGGAATGAACTCAAATTGTGCACACAATTCCCAAATGACATAATGAAGCTATCCAACTATCGAAACCATAATTCAATCCTGATATCCTCAAAGTCAACTCTCGGTCAAGCTTATGAACTTTCCAAACCTTCAAATTTCCAACTTTCGCCAATTAGCGCCGAAACCTTTTTGAAATATCCAAATGCAAATGCGGGCATACGCTCGAGTCCAAAATCACCATTCGGACCTAACAGAACCTTCAAAACTCCAATCCGAGGTCAAATACAAAAAAGTCAAACTTGGTCAACTCTTCCAACTCTAAAGCTTCAACCATGAAATTCATTCTTCCAAATCAATTTCGAATAAGTTGAAAACCAAAACCGACAATTTACACAATTAATAATGCATCATGCGATGCTGCTCAAGACTTCAAATAGCTGAACGAAATGCATATAATCAAAACGACCGGTCCGGTCGTTACATTAGTGCACCCCCATAAATAAAACAAGCATTAACGTGATTTACCCATTATGTTAGCACTTAGGCGAAGGTTACATCCCTAGGCTTTTTCCCATTGGATTAAAAACACCAAAAAAAGTATTCACTTTCTGGCTTCATATAATTAGTTTTAATTTGTTAGTGTTAATTTTTGAAATGGAAAACAACCATCCTTTGTTTGGAAGTGCAATTAAGTTGTTTCATGTGCTCTTATCATGAGCAAGAGGATGAGGTGCAATATGTGAACAATTTTCAAGGACAAAGGAAAATTTCCAAGGCTCTAATTAATAACAATGGTGACCACAAAATAACCAAGGCAATTGGAGTTCTAACAATCAAGGAAATTGGCATAACAACAACAATCAAGGAAATTGGAATGGAAACAATCAAGGAAATTAGGGAGACAACAATCAAGGTGGTTGGGGAAACAATCAAGGAAATTAAGGAGGCAACAATCAAGGTAGTTAGGGAAACAATAAAGGAAATCGGGGTTGGGTTTTCAAAGGCCCCAATGTACCAACAATCTAGCAACTCACCTCCTTGTCCTTCCCATGGTGCAAGTTCTTCAAACAATTATATGGGTCGTATTGAGAACATGTTCAAGCAAATGATGGAAAAAATGACGATTCTGATGCCCAACTCGTCTCACACACCCCATCAATCTGTAATATTGAAGTTCATATGAGGACATTCTCTCAAGATTTTAACACTTGTCCTAAGGGTGCACTACCAAGTGATACAGTGGAGAACCCAAAGGGTGGTAACAATACGGGGCATATCATGGCAGTTATCACAAGAAGTGGAAGAGGCGGGAATGCACCCACCTCAAATGAAAGGCGATATGTGGATGATGACCAAGTGATGCAAGAGAAAGAAATCCCAAACAATGATGTTCAAGCAAGTGATGAGATTCAGATTGACATTGATGATAGTGTGGAAGATACATAAGAGGAAGTGAACCCGTCTAGGGAGCGTATCATTGACATACCGGAGCCGGTAGTGCAAAAAGCTATGGAACCATTGACTAAGCCTCCACCTCCCTATCCTCAACGAATTTCCGATAAAAATGGTGAGAATCAATTCAAGAAGTTCATTCAAATGGTTATGAGTCTCTCTATTAATGTGCCATTGATAGAAGCTTTAGAACAAATGCCCGGTTATGAAAAGTTTTTGAAAGATCTTATGACCAAGAAGAGGTTAATGAATATTGAAACTATCAAGGTCACTCATCAAGTGAGTGCAATTGTTCATTCCATGACTCCTAAGTTGAAAGATCTCGGTGCTTTCACGATTCCTAATACGATTGGGAGAGCCGATTTTGCTAAAGCTATTTGTGATCTTGGGGTGAGTATCAATATGATGCCCTATTCAGTTTTCAAAACATTGAAAATTAATAAATTAAGAACCACATCTATGAGGTTTCAAATGGCCGATTTTATCATGAAGAGGCCATTGAGAGTGATTGAGGATGTTTTGGTCAGGGTTGATAAGTTCATTGTTCTGATAGACTTTGTTATTCTAGATTGTGAAGTTGATTATGAAGTGCCTATCATTCTTGAGAGACCTTTCCTTGCTACGGGTAAGGCTCTTTGTGATGTAATAGCCGAAGAACTCACTTTCCGAGTTGGTGATAAAAAAGTGAAATTTCATGTTTGCAAGTCTGTGGCAACCAAATAGCAATGAGGTGTGTTCTTTCGTGGACTTAGCGGCTGATGTTATTGTTGGTGATACAAGTGCTACAATCAACGTTGGTGATATGTTGGAAGCCGTTTTGCTCAAATTTGATGATGATGAGATGGATGGTTTCATTGAGTGTGTGAACTCTTTGTAAAGAATGGGGGCGTACAACTATGCACCCCAAAAATTTTCTTTGGATCTTGAGAATGGGAAGACTGCTCCTACAAAGCCTTCTATTGAAGAGCCACCTACTTTGGAGTTAAAGACATTGCCTCTACATATTCGATACGAATTTCCTGGTCCTTGTTCTACTTTACTGGTTATTCTTTCGTCTTGTTTGAGTAATGTGCAGGTTGATTCCACATTGGTCGTGTTACAAATGAGTAAGAAGGCTATTGGGTGGACTTTGGAGGACATTCAGGGTATAAACCCTGCATTTTGCATGCATAAGATCAAGTTGGAGGATGGTGATAAACCGTCCATTGAACATCAAAGAAGACTCAATGAGGCGATGCAAGAAGTGTTCAAGAAGATTATCGAGTGGTTGGATGCCGGGGTTGTCTACCCCATCTCTGATAGTTCATGGACCTCTCCTGTTCAATGTGTCCCAAAGAAGGGGGCATGATGGTTGCTACCAATGAGAAGAACGAGTTGATTCACACAAGAACGCTGATCGGATGGGGAGTTTGTATTGATTATCGTAAGCTCAACAAAGTCACAAGGAAGGATCATATTCCACTTCCTTTTATGGACCAAATGCTCGATAGATTAGACGGCCGTGCTTTCTATTGTTTTTTGATGGGTACTCGGGCTACAAACAAATTCTTATTGCTCCGAAATATCAAGAGAAAACAACCTTTACATGTCCTTATGGTACTTTTGCTTTCAAGAGGATGCCTTTTGGTTTGTGCAATGCACCGACGACTTTTCAAAGATGTATGATGGCTATTTTTACAGACATGGCGAAGGACTACCTTGAAGTTTTCATGGATGACTTCTAGGTGGTTGGGGATTCTTTTTATGATTGTCTTGAAAATTTGGACAATGTGTTGGCTAGATGTGAAGAGGCCAATTTGGTGCCAATTTGTAGAAATGTCATTTCATGGTTGAGGAAGGCATTTTCCTTGACCATAAGATCTCAAATTATGATATTGGAGTTGACAAGGCGATGATTAAGATGATTCCTACGCTCCCACCCCAATTTTGGTGAAGGGTGTGCGGAGTTTCTTAGGCCATGCAGATTTGTACCGGCGTTTTATCAAAGATTTCTCTTAAGTGGTGAACCCATTGTGTAAGCTCCTTGAGAAGGATGTCAAGTTCCATTTCAATGATGATTGTATGCGAGATTTTGAACAATTGAATCTCAAGTTGGCAACCACTCCTCTCATTACCACTCCAAATTGGAGTTTACCTTTTGAACTTATGTGTGATGCGAGTGACGTAGCAGATGGGGTTGTTTTGGGGCAACATATCAACAAAGATTTTCATTCGGTTTACTATGCTAGTAAGACCATGAATAGTGCCCAAGTCAATTATATCGTTACGGAGAAAGAGCTTGCTATTTTGTTTGCAATTGAGAAGTTCCGCCCGTACATGATGGGTGCCAAAGTTATTGTTCACACGGATCATGCGGAACTTCCCTATCTTATGAGCATAATGGAATATAAAGCTTGGTTGATGAGATGGGTACTCTTGTTGCAAGAACTTTATATTTACATTCAAGATAAGAAAGGTAGTGAAAACCATGTGGCGGACCACTTGTCTCATTTGGAGGAGGAGGGGAGGCCACATGATGGCCTTGAAATCAATGACTCTTTCCCCGATGAGAAACTTTTGGAACTTTCAATGAAAGAGGTGTCGTGGTTTGCGGAATTGGCAAATTTCCTTGTGAGTAGTATCATTCCGGATGAGTTCTCTTCAAACCAAAGGAAGAAGCTCAAAAGAGACTGTCAAGACTACTATTGGGATGAGCCATACCTTTTCTGAATATATACGGGTGGGGTGATTAGAAGGTGTGTGCCAGAAGAAGAGCAAGGTGATGTTCATGGAACTTGTCATTCTTTACCATATGGCAATCATCAAGGTGGAGCAAGAACGGTATCCAAAGTTCTAAGTTGTGGTTTCTATTGTCCTACTCTTTACAAGGATGCAAACGACTTAGTGAAAAGGTGTGATGAATGTCAATGGTCCGGTAAAATATTAAAGAAAAATGAGATGCCTCTCACAACCATCTTGGAGATTGATATTTTTTATGTTTGGGGCATCGACTTTATGGTCCCTTTTGTGAGTTCTTGTGGAAACGCTTACATCTTGGTCGTGGTAGATTATGTGTCCAAATAGGTTGAGGTCAATGCCATACCCAACAATGTGGCGTGACGTGTAGTGGCTTTCTCGAAGTAGAACATTTTTACAGGATTTGGTATTCCACGTGTAATCATAAGCGATGGGGGGTCACATTTTTGCAACAAGGCTTTTGACACTTTACTTAGAAAGTATGGTGATACTTACAAGGTCACGACTCCTTATCATCCACAAGCTAATGGTCAAGTGAAAGTCTCCAACCGGGAGATAAAGACTATCTTATCTAAAACGTTAAATTCAAATCGGACGGATTGGTCCAAGAAGCTTGATGATGCATTATGCGATTATAGGACGGCATACAAAACACTTATCGGAATGCCTTCATACCGGTTAGTGTTCGGGAAAGCTTGTCATCTTCCGGTGAAACCACAAGGCAATGTGGGACTTAAAGAAATTGAATCTTAATTCGGATGTAGCCGCTAACTATAGGTTTGCACACTTGAATGAATTGGATGAGTTTCGGTGTCACACCCCAACCCGGGGGGCGAGACCGGCACCCGGTGCCATAGTGGCCTGAGCGAACCACTCTGTAACTCATTTTTCTTCTAACTATCATGGGCCAACATGGCCGCAACTCGTAATGTACAATTGTAAGTGGGCAAATGTTATATTAATGAACCATCGTTCATAAAACATTAACACATACGGGCCGTCAAGGCCTCTTACATTCTGTACATAATAAACCTCTCTGTCTACATAGCCTCTAAGATTATTTCACATCAAATGGGACACGGTAACGGCTGACCCATAAGTATGTAGTAAAACTCTGACACGATGACTCACAGACTCGGCTGCACTCCGAATGAGGTGGAGTCTTACTGATCCTTCACTGAATGCATATCTCGTCTACTATGGGGGATCGTCAAACTGATTGTCTGAACCTGCACGCATGAAATGCTGCGTCCCCGGGCAAAAATGACGTCAGTATGAAATAATGTACCGAGTATGTAAGGCAATATACTGAAAGTTGAAACTGAACTGATAATATAATAACTGCAAGTAGCTGGAAGTCAAAGAAAATCTGAAGATATGCTTACCTGCTGATACTGACTCAACTCTCTCAATATAGTAAGTAAAATGGTTTTCCAGCCCTATAAGGCTCGGTATATATATATATATATATATATATATATATATATATATATATGGGGCCTGCCCATCGATTATAGCTCGATAGTAATGAAAATACTTTAATACTGTATATATAAACTCTCTGCTCTCTTGACTAGAAGAAGGAAATACTCTATTGAATGAGAATATTGTAACTTAAAAGACTAGGAAAATATACGTAAATTTTGGGATATGAATTTCTCTTTATGCCTCGTTATCAAACTCATGTAATTATGAGATCATGCCAAAATGAAGGAAGGGCTTAGCCTTAACATACCTTTAGTGACGACTTTATCGGAGGTGATTAACTTGGCCTTTCTTCTCCTTGCTCAAGGTTAAATCTAACCTTTAATCTTCCTAGTCACAGAGACAGTAAGCTACCCGAACAACATATTCTACCAATACCTCACAGGCACTCAAATTTCCCCATTTCGACAAGACATAACCTCAAAACAGCTGAATTAATGACATTGTCCAATAAGTGTATTTTCGAAGTATAAAGTTTCCACGGCCACTCCCACCTCCACAAGCACAGTCCAACATTATAGAAGAGATTGGGACATTGGCATATTTTAACAAATGATCATTAGGTGTTGCCATGTCTATATGACTAGGGAAAAGTATACTTCGTTCTCAAACAAGGGATATTGAACCCGTGAATCACTATCACAAACCAAAGATGACGCCTAGATCTCATAGAAGGGAGCAAATCTGATAACACAGTTGATAGCATTGGAGACGTTGTAATATAAAGCAGCCAACTGGTCTACTTGAAACTTCAGTAGAAGATTTTTGGGTTATGCTAATCTCCAAAAGCAAATGAGCCTGGTTTACAAGTAGCTTTCTTCCTATAGACCATAACCCCATACGAATGAATCCTTTGAGCACCCTAGTCTTTTATATCACTTTCACTCGATGTGAAGTAACATATAAGAGATTACTAATTAATAGAATACTTCACATGACTTTTGAACAAAAAGATCACAAGGTCATGGTTGCAGATATAACAATAGTAGTGTTAGCAAATTCAAAAATCAGAAAGAGAAAACATCCCACATGATTACTCCAACAGCTGTAGACCACCTTCACTTGACTGATACACTCTCCTACCTAGGAATTTGGTCTGGCCCATCTTTTTACACGGTTAGCGTTGAAACCCATTATCAAACTCAAGTTATCACTTACGAGCCACTAAAGACCAAGGAAATACAGTTATGGTGACATAAGGAAGATCTTATTTTGGCATCTATAAAAGCTGCCACCTCATTTCTAATTGGAAGAGTCATTATTTTGTTTATTAAGAATGGCACTTGCTGCCACGTGACGTTCTTATCCAAATTTATATTTTTGGGTAATTATCAATTATCCACGTAATTAAGAATTATCTCAAATTACTTAAAATACTTCTTATTTTTAATACACTTTATATACCCTACTATCATGGTCATGTGGTACCCTATAAAATAAATACATACACCATTATTTCAGTAAAATATCCATGTAAAAATACATATTCCTAATCTTATATAAGGAGTACAAATTTTTCGTATGCTTAATTTTTAAAATGGTAAAAAGATAACCTTCTTTTCTTGTGAGAAAATAATTTATATCTTTACTGTTAATAGCCCGAATCCTCTATAATCCATGTAGTGTAGTGGCACCTTTGAAATTGTTGGTGTGACATCCTTCAGTGCATTGGATTTGAGGAACAAGAACAATGAAATATTTCGAGTCAATGATATATATATATATATAACTGCTCTGCCGTAGTAGGCTCGCTCATACGCGCTCGGCCATACTAGGCTCTGTATCTCGGCCA
>NW_017673229.1:135334-136440 GCF_001879085.1 Nicotiana attenuata
TTGAGAGTCTTGTTTAGGGGGAGAACTTTACGGGACAAGTGTTAGTGTGTCACTTGTGTTTGCCTCTTCGAGGTTGTTCTCTCAAAATTTTGTACTCTCCTTTATTACAGTGGATTGCTCATCTCCGCCTGGACGTAGGTCAATTGACCGAACCACGTTAAATATTTGTGTCTCTTTTGGTATATTTCTCTTTGTTGTATAATTTATCGTCATTGAAGGTTTGCTTTACTAGCTTCCGCATGACACCTGACTTTCTTTCGGTCCTAACAAGTGGTATCAAGAGGTTTAAGGCAGGTTTATCTTGGCGGTTTAGTTCTAGCCGCAACCTATTTGACAGTAATCATGATTTTTGTCTGAGAAATTTGACCGGAGTGCTACGCACGTTGAGAAAAACTTTGCGGCGAAGATTTCGAGATGCAACCTATTGAAGGCTATGTGAAGAAGGTGGATCAAGTTTATTTTGTCAGAAAATTCAGGCCAAGGGGCAGAATTTTTAGGTGTTTGTCTAGATTTTGTTACCATAATTGGTTTTCCTATTTCATGAAGGAAATGACAACATATTTACCATAATTAGATTTTTCTTTTCCTAGAAGGAAAATATAATTCTTCCATGTTTGGCTAGTCCCTTTTCTTGTATGAAAAGGTTTGGAGTTCTATAAATTGAGGATCTGCCCTTCTCATTAGTAGCATCCACAATGTAGCCACATGGAGCTTGAGAGTCTTGTTTAGGGGGAGAACTTTACGGGACAAGTGTTAGTGTGTCACTTGTGTTTGCCTCTTCGAGGTTGTTCTCTCAAAATTTTGTACTCTCCTTTATTACAGTGGATTGCTCATCTCCGCCTGGACGTAGGTCAATTGACCGAACCACGTTAAATATTTGTGTCTCTTTTGGTATATTTCTCTTTGTTGTATAATTTATCGTCATTGAAGGTTTGCTTTACTAGCTTCCGCATGACACCTGACTTTCTTTCGGTCCTAACAAGTGGTATCAAGAGGTTTAAGGCAGGTTCATCTTGGCGGGTTTAGTTCTAGCCGCAACCTATTTGACAGTAATCATGATTTTTGTCTGAGAAATTTGACCGGAGTGCTACGCACGTTGAGAAAAA
>NW_017673229.1:140790-144839 GCF_001879085.1 Nicotiana attenuata
TACTTTCCCTACTGTTTGGTCGTAGTCCCTTTTCTTGTATGAAAAGGTTTGGAGTTCTATAAATTGAGGATCCGCCCTTCTCATTAGTAGCATCCACAATGTAGCCACATGGAGCTTGAGAGTCTTGTTTAGGGGGAGAACTTTACGGGACAAGTGTTAGTGTGTCACTTGTGTTTGCCTCTTCGAGGTTGTTCTCTCAAAATTTTGTACTCTCCTTTATTACAGTGGATTGCTCATCTCCGCCTGGACGTAGGTCAATTGACCGAACCACGTTAAATATTTGTGTCTCTTTTGGTATATTTCTCTTTGTTGTATAATTTATCGTCATTGAAGGTTTGCTTTACTAGCTTCCGCATGACACCTGACTTTCTTTCGGTCCTAACAAGTGGTATCAAGAGGTTTAAGGCAGGTTTATCTTGGCGGGTTTAGTTCTAGCCGCAACCTATTTGACAGTAATCATGATTTTTGTCTGAGAAATTTGACCGGAGTGCTACGCACGTTGAGAAAAACTTTGCGGCGAAGATTTCGAGATGCAACCTATTGAAGGCTATGTGAAGAAGGTGGATCAAGTTTATTTTGTCAGAAAATTCAGGCCAAGGGGCAGAATTATTAGGTGTTTGTCTAGATTTTGTTCATATGTTTCCCTATTCCCTGTGTAGGAACTTGACCTACCACGTACTTTACCATAATTAGATTTTTCTTTTCCTAGAAGAAAATATAATTCTTCCATGTTTGGCTAGTCCCTTTTCTTGTAGGAAAAGGTTTGGAGTTCTATAAATTGAGGATCCGCCCTTCTCATTAGTAGCAATCACAATGTAGCCACATGGAGCTTGAGAGTCTTGTTTAGGGGGAGAACTTTACGGGACAAGTGTTAGTGTGTCACTTGTGTTTGCCTCTTCGAGGTTGTTCTCTCAAAATTTTGTACTCTCTTTTATTACAGTGGATTGCTCATCTCCGCCTGGACGTAGGTCAATTGACCGAACCACGTTAAATATTTGTGTCTCTTTTGGTATATTTCTCTTTGTTGTATAATTTATCGTCATTGAAGGTTTGCTTTACTAGCTTCCGCATGACACCTGACTTTCTTTCGGTCCTAACAAGTGGTATCAAGAGGTTTAAGGCAGGTTCATCTTGGCGGGTTTAGTTCTAGCCGCAACCTATTTGACAGTAATCATGATTTTTGTCTGAGAAATTTGACCGGAGTGCTACGCACGTTGAGAAAAAATTTGCGGCAAAGATTTCGAGATGCAACCTATTGAAGGCTATGTGAAGAAGGTGGATCAAGTTTATTTTGTCAGAAAAATCAGGCCAAGGGGCAGAATTTTTAGGTGTTTGTCTAGATTTTGTTACCATAATTGGTTTTCCTATTTCATGAAGGAAATGACAACATATTTACCATAATTAGATTTTTCTTTTCCTAGAAGGAAAATATAATTCTTCCATGTTTGGCTAGTCCCTTTTCTTGTAGGAAAAGGTTTGGAGTTCTATAAATTGAGGATCCGCCCTTCTCATTAGTAGCATCCACAATGTAGCCACATGGAGCTTGAGAGTCTTGTTTAGGGGGAGAACTTTACGGGACAAGTGTTAGTGTGTCACTTGTGTTTGCCTCTTCGAGGTTGTTCTCTCAAAATTTTGTACTCTCCTTTATTACAGTGGATTGCTCATCTCCGCCTGGACGTAGGTCAATTGACCGAACCACGTTAAATATTTATGTCTCTTTTGGTATATTTCTCTTTGTTGTATAATATATCGTCATTGAAGGTTTGCTTTACTAGCTTCCGCATGACACCTGACTTTCTTTTGGTCCTAACAAGTGGTATCAAGAGGTTTAAGGCAGGTTCATCTTGGCGGGTTTAGTTCTAGCCGCAACCTATTTGACAGTAATCATGATTTTTGTCTGAGAAATTTGACCGGAGTGCTACGCACGTTGAGAAAAACTTTGCGGCGAAGATTTCGAGATGCAACCTATTGAAGGCTATGTGAAGAAGGTGGATCAAGTTTATTTTGTCAGAAAATTCAGGCCAAGGGGCAGAATTATTAGGTGTTTGTCTAGATTTTGTTACCATAATTGGTTTTCCTATTTCATGAAGGAAATGACAACATATTTACCATAATTAGATTTTTCTTTTCCTAGAAGAAAAATATAATTCTTCCATGTTTGGCTAGTCCCTTTTCTTGTAGGAAAAGGTTTGGAGTTCTATAAATTGAGGATCCGCCCTTCTCATTAGTAGCATCCACAATGTAGCCACATGGAGCTTGAGAGTCTTGTTTAGGGGGAGAACTTTACGGGACAAGTGTTAGTGTGTCACTTGTGTTTGCCTCTTCGAGGTTGTTCTCTCAAAATTTTGTACTCTCCTTTATTACAGTGGATTGCTCATCTCCGCCTGGACGTAGGTCAATTGACCGAACCACGTTAAATATTTGTGTCTCTTTTGGTATATTTCTCTTTGTTGTATAATTTATCGTCATTGAAGGTTTGCTTTACTAGCTTCCGCATGACACCTGACTTTCTTTCGGTCCTAACAAGTGGTATCAAGAGGTTTAAGGCAGGTTCATCTTGGCGGGTTTAGTTCTAGCCGCAACCTATTTGACAGTAATCATGATTTTTGTCTGAGAAATTTGACCGGAGTGCTACGCACGTTGAGAAAAACTTTGCGGCGAAGATTTCGAGATGCAACCTATTGAAGGCTATGTGAAGAAGGTGGATCAAGTTTATTTTGTCAGAAAATTCAGGCCAAGGGGCAGAATTATTAGGTGTTTGTCTAGATTTTGTTACCATAATTGGTTTTCCTATTTCATGAAGGAAATGACAACATATTTACCATAATTAGATTTTTCTTTTCCTAGAAGAAAAATATAATTCTTCCATGTTTGGCTAGTCCCTTTTCTTGTAGGAAAAGGTTTGGAGTTCTATAAATTGAGGATCCGCCCTTCTCATTAGTAGCATCCACAATGTAGCCACATGGAGCTTGAGAGTCTTGTTTAGGGGGAGAACTTTACGGGACAAGTGTTAGTGTGTCACTTGTGTTTGCCTCTTCGAGGTTGTTCTCTCAAAATTTTGTACTCTCCTTTATTACAGTGGATTGCTCATCTCCGCCTGGACGTAGGTCAATTGACCGAACCACGTTAAATATTTGTGTCTCTTTTGGTATATTTCTCTTTGTTGTATAATTTNCTTGTTCGTTTTAAATTGTAAGTTGCACCTAGATTGATTACTTCGGATTTACAGTAACTATTGTTACCTCCCCACAGCATGTTTCCCCCTCCCATATTTCTAGTTGTTTGGTATCTTGATTCCGTTGTATATTTATAACTGCACAGGTTTATGTGGTGTCCAGTCTAGCCTCGTCACTACTTCGCCGGGGTTAGGCTAGACACTTACCAGCACATGGGGTCGGTTGTGCTGATGCTACACTCTGTGCATTTTTGCACATGTCCAGGTTTTGAGCAGCACCAGCAGCATTAGCACAGGGGCGCACCTTCAGTCCAGAGAGAGACCCGAGGTAGCTTGCAGGCGTCCGCAGGCCCGGCGTCTCCCTTCTATCTTTACATTTTGGCTGTCATCTCATTGTACCCGAGATAAACAGATTATGTTTCTTTCAGACTTTGTATGTAGAACTCCTTAGATGTTCGTGAGTATGTGACTCCAGTCCCGGGTAGGGATATATGTGTGGAACTTCTGTATTATTGATCATCTATCTACATTTAAGTCTTCCGCTTGTGATTTTAATTCCGTCGCCTTTATTTAATACCGTTAATTGTAAAAGGGAACAGGTGTTTAATGAATTTGTTAATTAAGTTGGCTTGCCTAGCTCCGTTAGTAGGCGCCATCACGCCTCCCGATGGTGGGAAATCCGAGTCGGGACATGTTGGTATCAGAGCTCTAGGTTACATAGGTCTCACAACTCACGAACAAGCTTAGTAGAGTCTGAGGGATCGGTACGGAGACGTCTGTACTTATCCCCCGAGAGGCTGCCAAGTTAGGAAAGATCTCCCTTTGTTCTTTCTTGTCGTGCGGTTTGGTGTCTCAATGCTAATTGAACTTCTAC
>NW_017673230.1:0-23527 GCF_001879085.1 Nicotiana attenuata
ACCTCAACTTCCACGGCCAATACAATCCTCCACAATCGCTTTCCCTCTCGAATTCGGCTCCAACTCAACCAAATCTATGCAATAAGGACTTCATGATATCAATATGTGCTAAACAAATCAAACCCAATGATTAACTATAGCTTTTTCATCAGTTTACCCCAAAAGGTCAAAAATGCCCCCGGGCCCACATGGTTAAAACCCGAGGTTCGAACCAAAACCCGATTACCCATTCCCCCATGAACTCAAATATGTAAGTTATTTTGGAATCGGACCTCGAATTGAGGTCCAAAACCTCCAATTTTAGAAAACCTAGGTTCTACCCTAAATTCCCAATTTCCCCATTAAAATCTTTGTTTTGAAGTTGAAATTATGTTTAAGGATGTTAAGGAGTTTAGAAAATCAGTTAGAAATCACTTACCAATCGTTTTGAAGAAGTAGAATCGTTTGGAAAATCGCCTCTTATGTTTTGGGTTTTGAAAAAGTGAAAAAATGACCGAAAATCCCGACTTTATATACTGTACTGAAGACCCGGCGCGGACCACACAAAAATGCCCCGCGGCTGCGTCGAGGAAGAGTGGGGAAACCACTCTCTGAACCTACCCAGCGGGGACCGCACTGTTTTGGAGCGCGACCGCGCTGGAGGAATGAACCCAAATCCCACTCTCTGAATCTCCCAGCGCGGACCGCGCTGATATGGCACGCGGCCGCGCTGGTCGAACTGGAATTCACTGGACATCAAGTTTAGAGTTTTTAGTCCAAAACACGTCAAACGACGTCCAAATTCAACCAAACTTTACAGAAAGTACTTAAGCCATGTATAAGACTTGTACCGGGCGTCGGAACCAAAATACGAGCCCGATACCACAGTCTTTTAATCAAATTTCATTTCCAATTTCCTTAGTTATTTCCAGAAAACAATTTCACGCAAAAATTCATTTCTCGGGCTTGGGACCTCGGAATTTGATTTCGAGCATACACCCAAGTTTCATATTTTCCTACGGACCCTCTGGGACCGTCAAATCACGAGTCCGGGTCCGTTTGCCCAAAACATTGACCGAAGTCAAACTTAATCAATTAAATACCAAGATTTAACCATTTTTCTCACAAATTTCATATTTAAACTTTTCCGACTACGCGCCCGGACTGCGCACACAACTCGAGGCAACCCTAAATGAGATTTCCAGGGCCTCAAAAGTACAGAGGGAGTAGGAATACAGGTGATGACCCTTTGGGTCGTCACACAATACTTTGTGACCGGATTATCTGTTGTATATTCTTCAGCTATAATACTATGTGTGCTTGTCTTTTCAGGTTAATTACTTTTCTCTAAAATATTTAAGTATGTTTTTTCTTTTGATATACATATCAAACGCATAATCTTGAGAATCATGTGATACACAAGCATGTTAAATGTATTTATATTAGTAAGCATTATTTCAAGTAAGAAAAATATTAATGGCTTAAACTACTCGTAATATTTTACCCTAATTCTCATTGTGAAAAAACTCATTGGTGGAATTTAATGTTTGAGTTGCATGTTAGTAGTTTTCTTGATTTTTATTTTATATATATATAAATAAAATTAAGTAAGGAATAAATAAATTAATGATATTAAGTATTAGATGGCGGTACGTACCTTGTGCCATTTGCCTTAGTTCGACCATATCCGTATGAACATGACATTGTTATAAATCAATAATTTTCAAGAATATTAAATATAAAATTTCTCAAATTTTTGTCTGATCATATTAAGTTGAAATTAAACAGAAGTAACTTCATGATTCTTTAATATCTTATATTAAAATTATTTGAAGACTTGGCTTTGTAAGAAACATTTCATTTTAGTTATCAAATAACCCATTTAAGTCATTATATCTTAACTTGAATAAGAAAGATAGAAGATTAAAAAAATGGATGAAAAAGTTTTAAAAGAAAATACAATGTGAAAATCTGGGGAATGTAAACTTGAGAGTTGAGATATTATCGGCTTTTTTCATCTTCCTCCATCAGATCATTAACCCCTATTGAAGCTACCTATATAAATTATTAGTTCAATCCATCATAAAATGAGGTTAATTGGATTAGAAAATTTTAACATTATTCAACTATTTTCATCGCCACTTTTAATCTCGAAATCCTAATTTAATTATTCTGATTCTTTATGTAAGATAACTACTTAAGAAAATTAATATATTAACTCGACATATCAGATACTTGCAAGTAGTCGTTGAAATTTAGAGTGGATTATGTTATAATCATACCACAAATTTAAGTCCAATTAGATTGAGATAGAAGCAACTTTTTATTCTTTTAACATTGTGTAAAAATATTTGATGGATTTGTGAAAAATATTCCACTTTAAATATAAAATATATAACTCATCTAAGTCAATAATATCTAAACTTAAAAAAATATATATTAAAATAATTAACTTTTTTGCTAGAAAGAAAAATGCTTCTTTTGGACGTATAAAAGTAATCAATTCAAATATTGATCAAATTATAAAGTATAGACAGATCTCATTGATATATCAAATTATCATCACACTAAAGATATTAAGATGCATAGAATTTTTAAACGGTAGGAAACAAAACATTATTAAAACAAATTAAAAACTTACATGTTGTTTGTTTAGGTTACAAAAATTTTCAATAAAAATTGGAATAAATAGCTTTGTATAAAATCGATTCATTAGAACAACAGAATGCATGGCCAATAGTTGTATCGGATATAACTGTTACAAAGCAAATACTATGTATTTATATATATGTTTAACTGAAAATAAGCAACCCAAAGAAAGAGAAGAAAGCTAAATACTCTAACAATCGACTATGAGGATGGAAAAAATAAAAAGCAGTGTCGCTTACTACAAGTCCAAATATAAATAATCAAATTTATCGAGTAGAACAACCACAATTCAAGATGACTTAATATGCATAAGGATAGAAATGAGTCTGGAACTACGACCCAATTAAGGTATGTGCACTTTTTTCGTATCGACTTCACGAGTCTTCACTTCATCAACGTATAACCTCATGTTTTATGAAGTTATAGAAAGCAAAAGAGCAGAATAGACATCCCCTTAGGCAAATTGAAATAAATTAACATGAGAAGATGCAATCAAGAAAATCTACAATGATTGTGCATAAGAACGGGAATTCGCACATTATTCTTTAATAAAATTTTATATGAGACAAAAAAAACAACTCCATTTATTTTATAATGTAGAACAAAAAAAACTCATAAACTTACAGATCACTTCACTATATTTGTTTTGTGGCTTTTATAATATGATTTTCCAAATTGGAAGTGGAACAATCTGAATGGGTGCGGATGGTTCAATGCACCCTAAGTAGGAGGTAGTTAGGTTTTTACAAAAGAAAGGATACAACACTTCTAGTTATTCTCTAAAGAACATAAGTTTTAGAAGAGGAATAGGCAATGAAAATACTTCTACACCTTCACAACAGACAAACATTTAGGCAAGGATTTTTCCAGAGGCAACGGTTGAACAAAACTTTTTGAAAGCCAACGGTTATAACTATTTGTGAAAGAAAGCTTAGTTGTTAATAAGAATAAACACAACTTTTTAGAAAAGCCACATAAATCAAGACGTTTTTTTCCTATTTAAATGGTATTGCTAATATATCATTCTTAAATATATTTAAAAGTAGAATATTTAGGTAAATTAGAAGGGCATTTTAGTAATTCAACTTTTAACTTAAGGGGTTCATGCTTTTAATATAATATAGATAAATACTTTATAGTTAAAACAGAAAATTTTACCGTTTATATGTTACTGCGGATAAGAAGAACAAGTTGCATATTCAAGGAAAACATCTATCTTCAAAGTAAATTTTCTTCTATTTTTCTCAATATATCTTTTATTTTATTTTAGCTCTCTCATTTTTCTTATTGAACATGAGACGCAGATCGGAGTTGAGGTTCTAAGGTTTTATGTAAGTCAACGATAAATGGAAAAAAGGATCGTCTTACAGTTGACGTACGTTTAATTTGCATCAACACATACTCATGAAAATACATAAAATGGTCCAGTACGGCCTAGGGAAGATCCATCCCGGAATAGATATATCACTGACCATCAGTCACTCAGTACCGAGGAAGGCCAATTCAGCCCCATGGAGAAGATCCATCTCCAGGTATATAAATACTTCGGACAAGATCCATGTCCAGGGAAGATCCATCCCTCAATATAATCAACCGCGCTCACTGGGGGTGTGCAAACTCCGGAGGGGCTCCTTCAACACAAGCGCTATCACAAGCCAAATCCAGACATAAATTAATATAACATGCTGCGTGCAGCCCGATCCCATAACTGTCACTCATAATCAGGCTCTCGGCCTCACTCAGTCATCAATCTCTCTAGTCTCGCCCACGGGCTCACAATGTCATGAAGACTAACCCGGAACAATGATATGATGTTTCAATGAATAATAACTGAGACTGAGATATGATATAAATGCATCAATATGACTGAGTACGAAATATCAATGAAAAACCAGTGGGATGACAACAAGAAATGACCACTATGGGTCCCAACAGTATCGGCATAAAGCCTAAACATGATATCTAGCATGATTAACAAATCAATTACTTTATCACATGGTGAAAACACATATATCAACAAGATAGGTCCACTATATAGTGCCATGAAAAACAACAGAGTCACAATTCACAGGGTGCACGGCCACACGCCCGTAACCTAGCATGTGCGTCACCTCAACATTAATCACATAACACGTAATTTGGGGTTTTATACCCTCAACACTAAGTTTAGAAGAGTTACTTATCTTAAACAAGCCGATTCCGACACCGAGCACGCCACGATGCTCCAAGAATAAAATCACGCCCAAGGAAGCAATTACAAATGGTACATATCGAATTCTACATCAAATCCCAAATCTGGTCAAAAATCACGCCCGAGCCCATGCCTCGAACCTCGACAAAACTCACAAAATTCGACAACCCATTCAATTACAAGTCCAACCATACTAGTTTCACTCAAATCCGACTCCAAATCAGTGATCAAAACTCAAAAATTCATATTATGAAACTTTAGGCCAAAACCCCCAATTTCCTCTTTCAATCCATCAACCAAAAGCTAAAAACGAAGATAGATTCATGAAATATAACCAAGACCGAGTGTAGAACATTTACCTGAATCCTTGTGATTAAAATTGCTCAAAAATCGCCCCAATCCGCACTTGGAAATGCTAAAATGAAGCCAAAATCGCGAACCCTTGTATTTATCATTCTGCCAGCACTTCCGCTTCTGCGCCACATTAGCCTCTTCTGGGGCGTCGCTTCTGTGACATGAGCTCCGCTTCTGCGGACACCACTAACCAACTGACCCCTCGCACCTGCGAATCAACATCCGCTTTTGCGCAACCGCAGGTGCGCAACCAAACACGCTCCTGCGCTAAATCTCGCTCCTACGCCCAAGCTTTCGCTTCTGCGGGGCCGCAGATGCGCCCCTATTCCCGCTTCTACGATCCATTCCAACCAGTCCTTCCTTCGCTTCTGCGATCAACCGTCCGCATCTGCGGACTCGCATCTGCGTGCATTCTTCCGCAGATGCGGAAACACCAGAATGAGCAGCCTTCAGCGACAACAACATGAAAAAGAATGATCCGATATCAAATTCAGAACACACCCGAGCCCCTCGGGACCCCGTCCAAACATACCAACAAGTCATATAACATTACACGGACCTACTCGAGGCCTCAAAAGACACATAAAAACATCGAAACAACGGATCACACCTCAATTCGAAATTATTGAACTTTTAAACTTCAACTTCCACAACCGATGCCGAAACCTATCAAATCATATCCGATTGACCTCAAATTTTGCACACAAGTCATATTTGACATTACGGACTTGCTCTATCTTACAGAATCGGAATCCGACCCCGATATCAAAAAATCCACTCCCGGTCAAACTTTCCAAAATTCTAACTTTCGCCATTTCGAGCCAAATTCCACTACGGACCTCCAAATCACGATCCGGATGCGCTCCTAACTCCAAAATCACCCAACAGAAAGCCAACAGAACCATCAGAAATTCAATCTAAGGTCAAATTCTAAAAAGTCAAACTTGGTCAAACCTTTCAAATTTAAAGCTTCTGGTTAAGAATCATTCTTCCAACTCGAATTCCGAATAACCTGAAAATCAAAACCGACGATCCACATAAGTCATAATAGTTCATACAGAGCTACTCATGCCCTCAAACAACCGAGCGAAGTGCAAATGCTCAAAACGATCGGTTGGATCGTTACATCCTCCCCTACTTAAATATACGTTCATCCTCGAACGTGCCCAGAGTATTTCCAAAAGCCATAAAATCACCGTGTAACCTCACTATGCACATACCCGGGAGTGATACCACGTCACCCTATCCCATATAGGTCTGATAGCACCACACGACTAAAATTTCTTAATCCAACTAGCCCATAAGTATTAGAACCCAATTTCCAACATCCGGAACTTTCTATTAGATCAGAATCTCGCATCTACACACTGAATAAGTCTGAACAAGCTGTATCAAACCATATCCGTAACCCAAGATGAAATCACATGGTATACCACATAACTCAAACATTCAAAGCGATAACTTCTAATCATAGTAGATACTCAAAATAACCCAATGCCGATAAACCTCTTATCAAATAAAGCCTCTTTCTAACACCTTCATATACTGCCAATGATGAAAGAAACACGCAGAAACTCATAACCATTCGTCAGATCAACAAGTCATGGAGCTCCCTCTTCTCCGACAGGAACTATAGCAGATTTCTAAGCCGACTTTCGATATTATCCTTCTAACCATGCTGTAATCTATTCTGATTGTATTCATTCTAGGTCCAATGACCTCATCTCATCCAACACGACCACTCTGGTGACATGACATATCAATACAATCCAAAGCCGTAACTTGTGCAATTCGTGCACCCAATAGCAACCACAGTATAAGGAACAGAGCAAGAGACTCCAAGAAAGCAAACTAGATCATAGATACGAAAGTTTCCCTACAAAGGGGCTGGCTTCAACAGCCCACAAGGGACGGCTTGCCAAGCTACACAAACAGTTAATTTGCATATAGTCGCAAAAGTTTTCCTACAAAGGGGATGACTTCAACAACCCATAAGGGACGGCTTGCCAAGCTACAAAACTCAGAAAACTTTTGTACTATAACCAACGTTAGTTGTTTATAACTCAGAAAACTTTCGTACTACAATAAGCTAACTTTCTTAGAGTATTCTTACTCTATTTTCATACATGGACCGGCCTTTTCATCCATTCGAAAGAAAGAACAAGAGGGAATTTAGAAAGCACTCATATGTATATATCACAAAAAGTTTACAAGATGATCTTACAACCACTACAAGGCCTCCTTTATTTAGGACTAGGAGGTTATTACAAGACAAACTTACATTATAAAATAAGCCTATCTTACATGGCAAACTTATTTACAAGTGGGTCCTTCTTGGCATGTGAAGGACTTTAGGCAAAACAACTAAAAAGCTCCTGAAAACATGTGAAAGGGGTGAAATATACATGTTATAGCATGTGAAAGTATGAGGGAGCATGTGACGGCATGTGAAAGTAGGGTGTTGCATGTGACGAAGCATGTGAAAACAAGTGGAAGTGGGGCCCGGATAGTATGGAAAGATGTGGAAATTTGTCTTGGCATGGGTAGATGATTTTTGAGGGCTTTTTGGTAGGTAATGTAGGATTATGGTGGGATTAGCAGGGATTTAGATAATTATCCTTCATTGATTCTAGGGTTCCTCTAGGCATCTTTTTAAAGACCTTGTATAGTAATGCCTGGAACTTGACGGTCCTTCTTCCCTGTGCTCTTTCTCTTTTGGATTATGAGATGTAATCCGCAACCTTAATCTGGAAATGTCGTGAGTAATCTTTTCTCGAATGACTTCGTATGGGGTTTGATACTCTTTTGCTGCTTCCTGGACTCTTTCCTAGTGAGGATGATTGCTGGTATAATTCCATCTTGCCTAATCTTTTGGCCATATCTCCCTCAGGATGCACCTGTTTTGCTGGAAAGGGATTCTTTGTGGCTCGCTATATTCTTCTTCCATGGATAAAATGGACACGGGAAATTTCCACCAGAATGATGCCTCTGCTTGCGCCTGGACGTTTTGTAACGACTCGGCCGCTCGTTTTAAGAATTAACGCCTCGATCCCCTATTAACTGCATTCCCCGTGTTTGTTTCTACTATTGTGAGTTGTCGGGAGGATTTATTTGGAGTTTCGGAGAGTTTTAGGAGACTTAGTCCCTAAATGAGACCTTAAGTTTTAGAATTTGGACCGTAGTTGGAACAGTGTGAAGACGGCCTCGGAATGGAATTCCGTTGGTTCCGTTAGCTTCGTTGAGTGATTGGGTTTAGGAGCATGTTCGAATTGTGTTTTGGAGGTTCGTAGCTCATTTAGGCTTGAAATGCCGAAAGTTGAATTTTTGAAGTTTCCGGTTCGATAGTGAGATTTATATACCGGGGTCGGAAAGAAATTTCGGGAGTTGGAGTAGCTCCGTAGTGTTGAATGTGACGTGTGTGCAAAATTTCAGGTCATTCGGACGAGGTTTGATAGACTTTTTGATCGAAAGCGTAATTTGAGAGTTTTGAAGTTCTTAGGCTTGAATCCGATGTTAATTTGTTGATTCGATGTTGTTTGAGGTGTTTTGAGGATTTGTATAAGTTTGGATAGTGGTATATGACTTGTTCATGCTTTTGGTTGAGGTCCTGAGGGCCTGGGGGTGGTTTCGGATGGTTAACGGGAAGTTTGGAGTTGGGAAATTGCTGCTGAAGCTGCTGAGTTTGCTGTCATAACCGCACCTGCGGTTTGGGGACTGCAGGTGCGAGCCCGCAGAAGCGAAAGGGAAGTGTAGATGCAGCCAAGAGGAAGGAATGCTGGAGCCGCAGATGCGGAAATATGGGCGCATCTGCGAAGGCGCAGGTGCGAAAAATTCATCGCAGGTGCGGTGGCGGCGAATAAGTAAAGAACCGCAGATGCGCACCTGGGACCGCAGGTTCGGGTCCGCAGGTGCGGTAATTGGACCGCAGATGCGGTTTTGATGGGTCAGAACATATATATTTCGCCCTTCGCGAATTTGAGCTATTTTTCATCTCTTTTCAAACGGGAAGAAGCTTTGGGGAGCATTTTCAAGGGGAATTTTCAAAGGGATTCATTGAGGTAAGGTCCTTGGTTCCTAAACTCGTTATTATAGTGATTTTTATCATTCTAAGAATGAAATTTTGAAGGAAAATCAGTGGTAAATTAGGGGTTAGGGCTTGATTAATTGGAGAGCTTTGAGTGGTGATTTGAGGGACCAATTAAGGTCCGAATTTGGTACTTTTGGTATGACTAAACACGTGAGAGTGTGAGGATTCCGAATTTGTAAATTTTACCCGATTCCGAGACGTGGGTCCGGGGGGCATTTTGGTTATTTTTCCTAATTTCGCGTATTGGCTTAGAATTAAGTAGTGAAAT
This sequence comes from Nicotiana attenuata, assembly GCF_001879085.1. NCBI lineage: Eukaryota > Viridiplantae > Streptophyta > Magnoliopsida > Solanales > Solanaceae > Nicotiana > Nicotiana attenuata. The sequence continues at coordinate 9,529 of NW_017673230.1, forward strand.
CAGTTACTTGAAGTTTTATTTACATTATGCAATTGATTTGAATAGATTTGGGCCATTTGGAGTCGAGTACTCGTGGCAAGAGCGTGGTTTAGGGTTGATTTTGAGCCGGTTCGAGGTAAGTGGCTTGCCTAACCTTGCGTTGGGGAACTCCCCTTAGGATTTGGTATTGTTGATAATTGAAATGCCTTGTACGTGAGGTGACGAGTGCGTACTTGTGCTAATTGTTGAAAAATCAGGTTTTCATTAAGTATTAAAATTGTGTTTCCTTTCCTGTTTATACTACTTGCAGTTTAAGCCTGCTGTTAGCTTAGGAAACATGTCTAATTGACTTAATTTTTTATTTTCTCAACTGCCTTATTTGGATTATGTGCAGCATGCTAGGTTAGAAATACTTGTTTTACCTTGGTAAGAAATTTGAACTGAATTGAGTATTCTTCGTGTTGCTGCTGTGTATTTACTTTGGGACTACAGGACGGTATCCCGGGAGATCCCCTGTATGTTTACTTTGGGACTATGGATTTGTATTCCGGGAGATCCCTCTGCACTTTTATATTGGTACTACGGGACTAACCCGGTAGATTCCCCCAGTACTAGATATTTACATTTGGGACTACGGATCGGGATTCCGGTAGATCCCCGCGCACTATGAGTTGGACTACGGGACGGTATCCCGGGAGATCCACTGGATATTTATATTGGGACTACAGGACGGTATCCTGGGAGATTCCCGGTTGTTATCTCTATGCTAAGCTGTGTTCTTTCTGTGATTACTTCTGTCTCTATATTAGTTGTTGTTATTCTTATTATCCTGTGTTAGTTCATACTGTTAGCATTTAATTATATTGTCATATTCTATACTGTTTTATCTTGTTTTTCAGCTATAATCACTAGGGGCCTGATCTTCCTCGTCACTAATCGACCGAGGTTAGGCTTGGCACTTACTGAGTACCGCCGTGGTGTACTTATGCCCTTTCTGCGCATGTTTTTCATGTGCAGATCTAGGTATTCCGACTCAGCCTTACTACTCTTGAGGCGAGGTGATCCACCAGAGACTTCGAGGTATATCTGCCGCGTCCGCAGACCAAGGAGTCCCTTTCCATTCTCTCTTATAGTATTAGCCCTTCTGTATTTATTTTTGGTTAGACATTCTGGAGTTAGAGCACAATGTAGTATTCATATCTTGTGATTTCATGAGATTCCGGGTTTTGGGAATTGTTCAGTTTTTGAGATCTTGTATTGGTATATGCCGAGTGGCATCTTAAACACTTCTATATTAGTTTATCTTCAGTTTTTATTAGTTTTTCCGCATTTGGTTCTTTTCTGCAATTGTTAGGCTTACCTAGTCGTAGAGACTAGGTGCCGTCACGACAGTTCACGGAGGGCGAACTTGGGTCGTGACACTTTTCCATTAATAATCTTCACTGGCCTATGGAACATGAATACCTTTGCTGTGTAGGAATCGTTGAAACATTTTATCCAATATCCTCTAGGTTTGTACCATAGCAAAAATACTTTAAGAGCTGGTTCAATGTTATCAAAATCCTTGAAGACGTTGCATTTTAATTCCATTAAAATATAATACTGATGGCATAACTACCAGAAAAACCATAATAGTTCTTGTGGAAAATCCTTGGCTTGAGCTATGAATATATGGCAGAACGGATATTCTGGATTGACCCCATATGGCTTGAGAATGGATCCTCCATGTTGCCGGAAAACTTGGAGCTCATAATAAGTTCTTCTTTCCATAATAATTGACGGATCAAAGGGATCCATGAGGTTGAACAACTCCGGTGGATGATCTGTTGGCTTCAATGAATTTGTTCCTAGTATATTTGAAAACATGAAGATGTGGCTGATTAGCTTTTGCTTTGACTTCAGTACTGCTGGGGAAAATCTCTTTGAGAATACTTCCGGTCGAGACAGAAAATCTGCGAGAATATTATCTTTTCCTTTCAGGTGCCTGACTTGAAACTTGTATGGAGAGAACCGTTGGGCCCATCTGAGAATTTGAAGATTTGGAATAATTTTTGCATTTATCTGGATCATCTTTGGGAAGGCCTTCATATCCATTTCTATCAGAAATTCTGTGTGAATCAGGAAAAAAATTGAATTTCTTGATTCCATTCTTTATTGCAAGGATTTCCTTGAAGGTGGAGTGGTAATGTTGTTTGGCCTCTTTGAATTTTCCGCTGGCATATCCGCATATTTTTCTCTAGCCATCTTTTTCTTCAAATAGAACGGCACTCCAATATTCATTACTGGCATCAGTTTGCAATATCTTCTTACCGTCTGAAGGGATATAGATGGATTTGACATTTTTAGAAATCTCCTTTATCTCCCTGACTGCTTCATCTTGCTTCTTTCCCCATGATGGAGCATTTTTCTCGAGCATCTCTGTGAGTGGAGAAATGTATGTAGAGATATTTGGGATGAAATCTCTCACATAATTTTTACTATACCCAAAAACTGTTGGATCTGTTTTGTTGTGAGGCTGGTATCTGGAAATTTGAGTAGTTCTTGACATATATGTGGTCCTGGACTGTATGCACCTTGGACAAAATGCATTCCAAGAAAATCAATCTCCTTTTGGGCAAGAACCATCTTTTTTGCTGAAAACATGATCCCATAGTGTGTTATGAATGCTTCAAACTGACGAAGCAAGTTGACATGTTCCTCCAATGTATCACTAAATAATAGGATGTCATCAATGTAGAGGTATGGAGGATGGGTTGGAATATTTTTATCATGGCTTTTTGGAACAAGGAGGGTGCAGTTTTCAACCCGAAGGGCATGACTTTCCATTGGAAGTGATGATCGGGGATGCAAAATCCCGTTTTGGGTCTTTCTTCAGAGTGGATTCCCAATTGCCAAAATCCAGATTTTAAATCAAACTTGGAAAAATATTTGGCCTTGGCTAAGTGGGAGAAAAGAGTGAGTTTGTTTGGGATAGGGAACTTATCATCTTGGAGGAAATGGTTAAGTGGCTGGTAGTTAATGACTAACCTGAGTTTTCCTCTTGTTTGCTCAACTCTTTTGTTGACATAAAATGCTTCGCATGCCCATTGTGAATCCGATGGCTCAATTAGATCAAATTTCAAAAGTTCTTCGCATTCTTTCTTTGCAAGATGAAGATGATCTGGAATCGTGCCTGAATGACTGGCTTTTGTTGGATTTATGTTTTCATTCTTCTTGAAAGGGAGCTTGATAAAAAACTCTTCGTTTTTCCATAAAGGGCTTTTCCCTTTCTTCATGAAATCCTTGTGGGATTCAGCACATGAATGTTCAATGAGATTTTTCTCAATCTCTTTGATTTGTTCATCGTTGATGATTTGGAATAGCCTTTGAATCTCAGAATAAGGTTTGAACTGCTTTTTAAAAGCTATCCTGTTAGCCTTGATCTGGAATTGATCTCTAAGTTGTTTGTAAATGTCGAATCCAACAATAAGATCTTTTCCTGGTACATCAGACCCTATCAGCTTGGTTCTGTACTTCAATCCTGGAAAGAACTCAATTGTGACCGGGTGCTTTGTAATGACAGCTGTGGTCAAGATTCCATTTGATGCAGTGTTGAAATCCTTAAAATGCGGCACCTATTGATCTTCAGGGAGGACAACAGGATTTATGAGTGAGGAAGTAGCTCTAGTGTCGATGAAAGCAATAACTTTCATTGGTTTATCCCATTTGGATGAATAGACTTTGAGTTCTACTTGAGGAACGACTACGAGAGCGTTGATCTCTTCTCGGGCTTCGATCACTGGTTCTGAAATTTGGTAGTGATCATTGCCTTGATCTTCATAGATATCAAGAGAGAATAAAGTTTCTTCACCAGGTTCATCATCCACAGAGAATATGGATTCAAGGTCCTCCTCTTTTCCGAGATGTATGCCAGTATAATCTTCAATCTCTTCATGGAGTTTTACAGATCTTCTTGATTGGGGACAGTTTTTTGCAAAATGTCCAATCTTGTGGCAAATAAAGCATCCGTTTTTCTTGTGAAAATTTGCTGGCCTTCTACGTCTGAAATATTTTGTGCGTCTCTTGGACCTTGATTTTCCATCTGGAATTCTTGGCCATCTAAACCTCTTGAATCCTTTCGGTCGCCTAGATGTGTGGCAGGAACATCCTGCTCCGGTGATCAGATCGGATCTGCGACATGCTTTGTAAAGCGCTGGATTGTGCCGGATAATTTGTTTTAGGGCTGAGCGCTTTGTACAAATGTCCTCCAATGCTACGAAAATAGCTTGCCTGATGTAGTCGACTTGTGAGACTGTTATCGATTGAAACTTTTCTTCAATGATGGTCATGGCTCGGCTTGCCAAAAGCTTTGGAAGGGAAGAGACAAAGGCTTGCTTCAGGTTGATGTCTCTGCCGATTTCAAAGTATATCTTTGCCATTTTTTGAAAATGCCTGTCAATGTCATTTCTGTCGAATGACACACACTTCATCTCGAAGAGCTGTCTTCGCATTTTCTCCTGTCTTTGGCCAGTATCTCCACAAAAAACTTCACGTAGGATCCTGATGTTGAAGGCAAAATCCTAGGATGTAAGGAAAGTATTTTTGTCTTGAATCCCAAGTGAGTTCCACCAATCTCTGAGGATTCCTGAGAACCGTGAAGTTAGTTCTGACAGGATGATATACTTTTCTCGTTCCACCAAATTTTTGGTCACCATCCAAGTATAGAAGTCTTGGATCCTTTGAGGCCATTTTGAAACCTTGACGTCATCTAAGGTGAAAGTGTGGAAGCCAGTTCCAACTGGTTTTGACGCCATGGGTTCATGTCTTCTTTCTGGGATAGGTTCATCCGTCATGCCTTCTTGATCCTCCTCCACTTCAGATATTTCCGGGTCTCTTTGTTGGCTCACAAATATTGGGGGATCGTATTCTTCAGAAGAGTTTGCTGTGGAATCATTGCTTGATTGAGAGCTATCTTCCATTGTATCATCGTCTGATGAATTTAGAGATTCTGACCATGTGGTATCTCCTTCTGAGATGTTTTTTGGCTGGGAGACATAGAGGTCCGGAGTCTTGTGATTAGAAATCATCAGACTTTCGGGGTTGGACCCTTTTGAACTTTCTCCTTGGTCTCGCTTTTTCTTGGCTGAAAGAGCATCTTTCCTTTCCCAAACCATTTTTGCAATATCGAATTCAGGTTCTTCTTTTAAGGGTTGGGTGAAAGATATAGGATTCTGTGAGGTAGTAGGAAAGGTAGAAAAAGTGTTGTCCAATTTTGGTGGGGAATATGCTTGTGTTGACATGGGATAGAAGGTAGATTTTGAAGGGAAGAGTGGGGTGTTTTGTGACTCAAAGTGGTCATTTCTCAAAAATTGGATTTGTTCCTTGATTGAAATCGTCTCCTTTTGTTATTGTTGGAAGAACTGGAAAAGGGAAGTTCCTGGCGGACAAATCTCATATTGTAAATTTGTCAATCTTAGTTCCAAGGCTTTGATTAGTCCTGCATGCTGAGACGATGTCTTCTCCACCTTTTTCTCAATTGTTTCCACTTTGCTCATTAACTTGTTTTGTGCATGGGCCACATTTTATATGGTGTTGCCAATATTGTTTAGCACTTTGTTTTGGCAGATGGAATTTTCTGATTGCCAGTTCATTGTTGCTTCGATGTCAGTCGTTGGGGGTTTTTCTCGTAGTACTATGTTTTTCTTGGGGATTTTTGGAGCATGGCTGATACCCTCTTTTTCAAAAGGTTGGTGGAGGAAAATCTTGAGGATGGCTGGAACTTGAAGGGCTCAACATGAATATTTGTGGGTGTGTGGGAGTTTTAGGTTCAGGTGGCTTTTTGGCTTCCGGGTTACGAGCTGATGGTGGTTTGGGTTTTGGGGTGGTTTCACTATCTTCCCAGCTTGGAGTGAATCTTTCTGGTAATTTTGGCCATTCATGGGGTTTTTAACAGACAAGAAATTCATATTTACCTGGGCGGCTCAATGAGCTAATTGAAGGGTCTTTATTTTCATGGCTCGAAATTGCTTTTCATTGGTTTTCCCTTTCTTCTTCTATTTTGGTTTGGTCTTATTAAGGCCAAATCTTTCCCAATGACACAGATGGTGTTGATCATATTCTCCAATTGGGTCTTCTAAACAATCTTGGCAGGTGCAACCAAGATTCCAAGGGCAATGTCCCGTTAAGGGGCATTTGAACCACCACACTCTTTTTCCTTCTTTGTCAAAATATTGACACCAGTCATGTTCTTCCATGATGCTTTGTATATTCCAGAAGAATTCTCCGTCAGGTTCAGGGTATGTATCTATTGTATCTTTGGGTTGAATCATTTGTTAAGAGAAGATGGTTTTTTGAGATGGGAATGGTCAAAGATTATGCAAACGGTTTTCTCATTTCTTTTGGTAAAAGTTGGTTCACCAGATTGCAGAGATTCCTCTGGTTCCCTTAGCTTTTCGTAATTTGTGATCCAGGAATCAAGAAGAATTTTGACAAGCTCATCTCTGGAAATTTGTCTGGGTATTTGGGTGCACATGGTGTTTCCTTTGGTAGCATCAATATTCAAGAGTAAAGCATTTTCTCTTTCAGGAAGGCAGAGATCCATGGCATGATTTTGGACCCGCCACGCCATTTGGTGATGAAGAGTGGCTTGGATAGAATCTTTGGCTTGTGGGGCACCTTGGATTTGGACTTGGATTTTTAGTCCTTCGGTTAAGTATGGGTCATAAAGGGACATGTTGAAATTTGGAAAGATAGTTATGAAGACAGTCCCCGCATTCAAGGTAACTTCTGCAGTACCCAAATTGCATGTTGGTACTCCAAATATTTCGTATCGAGAAGAGAAAGTCGAGCAACAACAGGTTGACCTTTTCTTCCTTGATAAGTCAGAGCAATTCGGATAGCACCAAAATAGATATGGGTAAACCCATGATCTCTCCATTGTCTGGGAAAATCATTTGGAATTTGAAGGGTAATAAATTGTTCCTCTCGAGTGGCAAGAATAGGATGCTGGTCAAGTTTTGAGGCAGCAACATATTCTTTGACTCCTTTTGGTTTGTGTTGGACTAAGGAACGGATTTGGGTCCATGGTGTAAATGATTTTTTGGCAAAAGCTGAGTAAGGGCTTATGAGGGGTAGTTCAGTGGAAGATACTTTTTGTTCATCGGGTAGGATATCGACTTCATAGAGGTAATTATATTTTTTGGATAAGGTTTTATATAGATTAGGGACATATTCATTTTTGCAAGGGAAGAGGATGATGGAAATGACTCAGACATATTTAGTAAACTGTTCCTCCCTCCCAAATATACTCACTCATGAAATGACTCAAACGAGAGAACTGTCCCGCCAACTTAATAAGTACCATCACAACACCATGGTAAGAGCCTAGAACACATCGTAGAACCAAAACACACGAATCCGACAGCAAGGATCATACCCTTCTCTACATAACTCCGCTACAATGTGTGACCCCATCCAAACGTTGGTCCGTATTATATACCTCGAGCCACCCTGCTCAAAATCCATAACCACTCAAAATTCGACATCAAGAACTCAAAGTGCATTACCACAACCACGGAAAGAAAATAACATAATGCCACTATCCGAAATGAACATAGCCAACGCGCAATCAATCGCGCAATACCCGAATACTCATCTTGCTCAAATTCCCGCCATAAGACCAAATAGAACCGCACCATGTGTGCATATAACCAACGATTCACCACTCTTCGTAGCATAGAAGAGTAATACATAGAACATATCAGAACACAAATAAGCTCAACTCTACCCGAATGGCACATCCCTCAACATCAGTAGTACGGAGTCAACCAATCCTACCCGGTGCAGAACACCCATCCATATCAGGCCTACCAATGAACCCCATATACCATGCCGTCCTATGATAAATATGAGAACTTAATAATCCACTCCGAGTCACAAGCAACTACATACTCAATTAGCCAAGAACTTTCCATTTGATCCTGTCCAGGAGGAAATCACTATACATCACATGCTCCTCGCGCCAGTAGGAAATATACATCTCTAACCGTGGTAGAAACAATCAAGAATCCTCTGAATCGCATTTGCACGAAACCCAACTGTCAGGACTGAATCCTTCTAACTCAACCAAGCTACGCAGGTCACCAAAACCCAAGAGCATTGCCACGAAACACCTTGTAACGACACGGCTGGTCGTTTCGTGAGTTATAGTCCCATTTTCCCCATTTTTGCTTCCTTTTGTCTTCTTCAGCTATATTTTATCGTATTGTGTTGGTTGGTTCAGATTCGGAGTGGTTTTGAAGTGAATTGAGACACTTAGTCTCTTTTGTGAAGGCTTAAGTTGGGAAAGTTGACCGGATGTTGACTTATGTGTAAACGACCTCGAATTTGAATTTTAATGGTTCCTTTAGCTACGTTAGGTGACTTTGGAGGAGCTCGTCCGGAATGTGATTTGGAGGTCTGTGGTAGAATTAGGCATGAATTGGCGAAAGTTGGAAATTCGACGATTTTGGTTGGCAGTGGAAAATTTGATATCGGGGGTCGGAATGGAATTCCAAAAGTTGGAGTAGTTTCGTAGTGTCATTTGTGACGTGTACAGAATTTGGGGTCATTCGGACGTGATTTAATAGATTTTGGCGTCATTTGTGAAATTTGGAAATTTGGATATTCTTAGGCTTGAATCCGAGGGTAATTTGGTATTTTGATGTTGTTTTGAATGATTCGAAGGTTCGACTAAGTTTGAATGATGTTATGAGATGTGTTGGTATGTTTGGTTAAGGTCTCGAGGGCCTCAGATGTGTTTTGGATGGTTAATGGATCAATTCTTGGTTTTGGAAGCTGGAAAATTTTCTGGTATTTTGTTGTAGAGAATTCCTTCATCGCATTTGCGAGAGGGCTCTCACGTTCGCAAAGGGATGTTGAGAGGGGTAGCTGAGTTTTCTTTGCGTTCGCAAAGTAGTTCCCGCGTTCGCAAAGGCGTAGGACTTTAACGCTACGCGTTCGCGACCAGGTCATCGCGTTCGTGTAGAGTCAACGGTCATTGGAGTTTCAGGCAATTAAGCCTACGCGTTCGAGAGGAGCGTTCCGCATTCGCGTAGGGTAAAGCAGGGTGGTCTTCACGTTCGTGAATGGGTCCTCGCGTTCGCGAAGGAGGAATTTTTGGTCTGAGGCAGGTTGTGCTTCGCGAACGCGAGGGCACTACCGTGTTTGCGAAGAGTAAAATCTGGGCAGCAGTGATATCAAAATCGTGGGTTTGAGCCCATTTTTTCATATTTTGAGTTAGAGACCACGGGATTGGGCGATTTTTGAAGGGAAATTCAAAGAGGTGATTGGGGTAAGTGTTCTTAACTTGATTTTGGTTAAATTCCATGATTGTATCTTGATTTTTATCATCTAAACTGGGAATTGGGGTGTAAAATTGGGGGGGGGGGGGAATTGAAGAGAATTGGAGAGATGATTTTGGGGATTTGAATGGCCATTTGATGTCGGATTTTGATGATTTTAGTATGGGTAGACTTGTGAGTGAATGAGATTTCTAGTTTTGTAATTTTTGTCGGATTCCGAGACGTGGGCCCGGGGGCCGAATTTGGGAGGATTTTGGGATTTGTGCCTAATTTGCTAGTTTTTCTTGTGTAACTCATTCCATTAGCGTATATTATTGCTTTTGGTTAGATTTGGGATGTTTAGAGGCTGATTCCAGAGGCAAGGGCATCGCGGAGGGATTTGACCGGCTTGAGGTAAGTAACAATTGTAAATCTAGTCCTGAGGGTATGAAATCCCGAATTTCACATCGTTTTACTACTTTGAGGTGACACACATGCTAGGTGATGGGCGTGTGGGCGTTCACCGGTATTGTGACTTGGTCCGTCCCGTAGCAACTATTAAGTTGCGTATTTGACTGTAACTATATGATACTTATGTGTTTTAGAAAGAATTTCTATAAATTGGGTTGAATGCCATAATTGGGCCTCGTGCCAAAGCTGTTTGGACCCTTAGGGGCCTTTTCTTATTATCCTCTCACTGTTTTGATTTAAGTTCTATACTCAATCATGTTGTGTTTACTGATTTCATAACTCAGTCTTTATTACCCTATTTTGATGCATAAAATGTTATTTTGGGTTGAGCACCCTATTTGTTTTTACTGATAGCCCGAGTGGCTTGAGAGGTTTATGACTGAGTGAGGCCGAGGGCCTGCTATTGTGAGGATATTATGGGATCGGGCTGCGTGCCGCAACATGTGGTTACTGATTCATGATTTTTGTGAGGCCGAGGGCCTGATTGATTTATGCCACGAGGTGGCTTGTTATAGCGCTTGGGCTGTAAGAGCCCCTCCGGAGTCTGCACACCCCAGTGAGCGCGGGTACCTTAAGTGAGTGATATGAGATATGCCCGAGGGGCTATACACGAGTGACTGTGAGGTTTGCCCGAGGGGCTGATTCTGAGTGATGTTATGCCCGAGGGGCTGTTTATGATTCATGTTGCCCGAGGAGCTGTATACGAGCGATGTTTTGCCCGAGGGGCTGTTAATGATTTTCATCACTTTTACTCTCTTTTGCATTGAGCCTCTCTTGAAACTATTGAAAATATCTTCAAATGATTTTTATCAAAAACTGGATTTTTACACGAGATGATTTGACTCAAATACTGATTTGAAAGCATGTTGTACTTACGGAGATTTCATGATGTGAACTTTATGTGTTTTCTACTGCTCAGTCTTTATTTACCTTTATTACTTACTGAGTTGGCATGCTCACATTACTCCATACACCTTGCGTGCAGATCCAAGGGTTGCTGGACGTGTTAGAGAGCGTTAATTTCATCCGTCGTGGATCTGTTGGAGTTAGCAAGGTAGCTGCATGGCAATCGCAGCCTTGCTCTTCTCCCTCTTATCTTCCTATAGAAGTTATTAGTTGGTATCCAAACTGTATTTGTCTTAGCATTTTCGGACAGTTTTTAGTAGATGCTCATGACTAGTGACACCCCGATGTCGGGCTTTTCTTTCTGCACTTTGTTATTTAGACTTATCTTATGAAGTTTTATTAATTAAATAGCTTAAATAAATCTCTAAATTGAAATATCGGGTTGTTTTTGGTAAATGAGTCGGCTTGCCTAGTTTCACGATAGGCGCCATCAAGACATGGTAGATTTGGGTCGTGACACACCTGTAGAAACTCAGTACCTTATAAGCACCCAAAGAACTAATCATATCCATTACCATGCCGATCCAGCCTACTACCAAGCTGTCCTATTTATCCGAGTTCCTTCTGAAGTACCTTGAAATTGATACTTCTCCTCGCCATAATACCACGATCCTCAACCCAAACTCACCACATGAGACGCTAACATAATAGCACACCGCCCTAAGGCTCATAAGCCGCTGAATGCCCTCTTAAGCACCCCAAAAGTACCACAGCCGAGATACCCACTCTGAAGAGACCTTCTGTGAATTTCAAGTTGTTCATCTTACCTTCTTGATACTGAAATGTAGAATCCACAACGATGTAGAGATACTACGAGCCTCGATACCATCCAATGCAACTCTCAGCTTCTAGCCACATACAAATCCGCAAAAATTCTCAATTGCCACATGTAAATCTTGAATTCATTAGAACCATTTTCGAGGGTCATCCACTCTGCTCAAATCTCAATTAGACTGATCAAACGGGTCGAACGACCTGTGCCCCATTAGCACTCCAACACCCAAGGAAGTAACCCCCACTTTAATGCAACCAAATAATTTCTGCTCCATGCACATTACATCCTTCACCAATAACAACTCAAATCATTCTATGATTCTCATATACTCATAAAGCCTAATATAACTCGTATCCAGAAATCCCCTTACTCGAGTCATCCTCAATCTCAACCTCTACAAGTCATAACTGATTCACCAGCATACCTCAAACTGAAACTAATACGACACATAGCCGTGCAATCAACTTATCAATAGCAGACTCCCCCACTTGGCTCAAAACCATAGATCAAAACACACAAAAACTCATAAATGCCCATACTCTATTACTGCCATAATACCATAGTGAGATTTAACTAAATCCTTCATAAGCTCATGCAACACAAACCATCTAGTATTTCAAATCATCTGCAAATCTCGCATTCACCCTTGTACAATCAAGCCCACTCTCATAAGCGATCCAAACTCAAATTGCAATACATATATTTCATTGGCAAAAGAGAGCTCCCAACAAACAACATAGGGATCACACAGACCTCAGGACACTCCGCAGGAGATAACCCACTGATCGCTGCCAACTCGACACTACACCAAGGTAGGAAGAGCGGGTCGCAATAGCTTTTACCCGAATAGTGGTCGGGATCGATTTTCACATGGAGCTAGTAGTGGAGTAGGATTTTCTGTCTAGTCTAGAGATGTGTTTGTGCTCCTAATGTCACTTCAAACATTCTTGGTTTTTGATTTTTTTTATAACTACTATGATAAAACTAATGATTAACGCTAAATCATGCTACTAGAATATTGCTAAGTTGTATCTAATGGGAAGAAGGGCACTAGGGTCGTGGCATTACCTATGTGGCTAATTGACGGGTAGATGTTACTAAGGATAGATTGACATATTTGGGGCTTATGCTATAACCGTTGCACAATTGTACCCACTCTCACACCTCTCGGTAGAGAGAGTGATTTTGCCCAATTGACTCTCTCGAGACCAATTGGGTAGGCCAATTAGTTAAAGAAACTAGGGTTCAAGTAGGGTGATTACTCTCTCGAGATTTAACCCGTTAATTGGGACTATCATTTCTCATGAGTCCATCCCAATTCCTTGTTGGGTCAATTTTGGGGTCATAGACTCCCTTTCTCAAGAAGAGTCAAACCCACAAAGCTTGAATCAGTGTTTGCAACAACCAATTCTTAAATAAAAACATAAAATCAACCCAAATAGCAAACACCCATAATCAATCTAACCCTAGATGGCAACACCCATCAATTACCCACACTAGGGTTGAGCCACAACCCTAGCTAATGGGTTTAGCTACTCATGCTAGATACAGAAATTGAAGAAATAGATGAGGAACTAAGCATATTAATTGATTACTAAGAAGAAACTACAATAATCTATCGTTAATGAAGAGCAAAAGTGCCGAAAATGGCTACAAAAGTGTGTCCCACGAGCGCAGCTAAGTCTGGAATATGAAACTTAACCTAAAAATGGTAAAATGTCCTATTTATACCAGGCTGGAAAAACCGGACAAAAATACCCCTCCGGGGTCAGTGCGGGCCGCGCTAAGGTGACCACGGCCGCACTGGCTCTTGGACTTCAATTTATGCTTCTCTGAACTTGAGGACCGCGGACCGCGTGAAAGTGATCGCGGCCGCGGTGGAAGTTGGCGCGGCCGCACAAAACGAGCGCGGGCCGTATTGCTTGGAGTAGGCAAAATTTGAGCTCTCTGAATCTCTGCTCTGCGGACCGCGTAAAAGAGTAGCGCGGCCGCGGAGCCTGACCGTGGACCGCACAAAAGAGTAGCGCGGCCGCATTGCCTCCAGCTTGAAAATGCCAACTCTCTGAACCTCCTAGTGCGGCCGCATTCATATTTGCGCGGTCCGCACTAGGTTCTCTTTTCCTCAATTTACTTAGTCTTTGACACTTGAGCAGGTTTCACTCCTTTTTGAGCCGATCTTTGACATTCGTCGCTTTGTCGATCAAACCTGCAATCAAGTACAACTTGTGAGCATTTTGGGACTATTTTGTAGCAATTTATAACCAAAGCATAGGCAAGTAGGGGCATAAAACATGTTAAAAACCCGACTTATCAACTCCCCCAAACATAAACCTTTGCTTGTCCTCAAGCAAACAAAATACGACCTACCCCTTAAAGGACAATCCAAGTAATTCCAGCTATCCTAAAGTAACCTCAGCAAGCATCAATTGGGACTAACAATTGCCCTCAACACAAATGGATCATTAACAACATTCAAACCTTGAAAACTATGGATCAAGTGTGACACAAGAGCATCAAGAATTGACTCATTACATCAAAGAACTCTCTCAATTACTTTGGTCGCTGTGGA
>NW_017673230.1:26281-43781 GCF_001879085.1 Nicotiana attenuata
AGAATAACTGAAAGAGTTGAATTAGAGCCCAAAAATTCATACCTGAGGTGTGGAGGAAGTGGCTTCAACTCCAACACCGGTGGCTCCTCAATGGATGGCTTAGTTGGTGGAGTTTTGCGGTTTTCAAGATCCAAAGATAACTTCCTAGGCTCATATGAATATGAAACCATACCATGCAATGCATTCACGCACTCCACTCTACTAGCATCATCATCGACATCCATGTTAAGAAGCACGGCCTCAAGAGGATCTTCAACATTTATCATGGAACTTGTGTCATCCACTATCACAGCTGTGACAATGTCCACAAATGAACACACCTCCGTGCTATTGGGTTGTCTCATTGATTTGCAAACATGGAATACCACCTTCTCTTCTCCCACTCGGAATGTCAACTCACCCGCTTCAACATCAACCAAGGCCTTCGCCGTAGCTAGGAAAGGTCTCCCAAGAATAATCGGGACTTCAAAGTCCACTTCACAATCCAATATGACAAAGTCGGCCGACAATATGAATTTGTCCACCCGGACAAGTACATCATCAATTATACCCAAAGGCCGCTTCATCGACCGGTCCGCAATTTGAAGTCTCAATGAGGTTGGCCTAGGTTGCCCAATTCCCAAAGTCTTGAAGACTGAATAAGGCATCAAATTAATGCTAGCCCCCAAGTCACAAAGGGCCTTAGCAAACTCCGCACTACCGATAGTGCAAGGGATAGTAAAAGCTCCAGGGTCTTCAAGTTTCGGGGCCATAGAATGCACTATCGCACTGACTTGGTGAGTCATCTTTATTGTTTCACAATCCATGGAACGCTTCTTTATGACCAAATCCTTCATGAACTTTGCATAGCCCGGCATTTATTCAAGTGCCTCCACCAAAGGCACATTGATTGTAAGGCTTTTCATCATATCTATGAATTTTTTGAATTGATTGTCACTCTTTTGCTTTGCTAACCGCTGAGGATAAGGTGGAGGTGGTCTAGGCAAAGGTGCCTTGGCTTTTGGCACCACCGGCTCCGGCATGTCAATTATGTGCTCCCTAGACGGGTTCACGGCCTCTTGAGTTTCCACCTCAGCCTCATCAATATCTATCCTCACCTCATTGTTCACATTTGGTTCAACCATATCTTCAACAATCAAAGGACCCACATATTCTTGGAACCCAACATATCATCCACAACTTGATTTTCTTTCGAGGCATGCACATCACCGCCTCTCCCACTTCTTGTTGTAACCGCCATCACATGATTGTTACCTCCATTCGGGTTCACTACCGTATCACTTGGTAGAGCACCCTTAGGTCGAGTATTCAACGATTGAGAGATTTGGCCTAATTGCACCTCCAAATTCAAAATAGAGGTATTGTGGGAAGCCAATTGAGCATCGGAGTCTTGATTCTTCTTCATCATTTGTTCGAACATCATTTCTATTCTTCCCATATCACTACCCGAAGAACTAGACCCTTGAGATTGAAACGGAGGCGGATTGTTCGGTTGTTGATACATCGGGGGCCTTTGAAAACCTTGCCCCTGGTTGCCTTGATTTCCATTGTTATTCCACCCGCCTTGACCATTGTTGTTATTCCAATTATTATTGTTCCCGTTCCAATTGCCTTTATTGTTACCTTGGTTACCCCAATTGTTGTTGTGATTGTTGTTGTTCTAATTGCCGCCACCTTGTTGTTGGTTGTTGTTATTCCAATTACCGCCGCCTTGTTGATTGCCCCAATTTCCTTGGGGGCGCCACTGTTGATTCCCTTGATTTCCTCTATTCCCTTGGTAGTTATTGACATATTGACATTCCTCGCTTTGATCATCATAGCACTCATTCGAATAACCACCACCATCATTGTTGTTGTCAAATTGCTCACAATTACCTTGAGGTTGTTGTTGCCCTCTTTGTCTCCTTTTTAACATAGAAATACCTTCCATTGCGTTGACTTGGCGCGGATTTTGGACTTGTTGCAATTGCGCCTTCGCCAATTGATTCATAGTTGTTGTAAGCTCGGCAATAGCTTGGCCATGATCGTTCAATTCCTTGTGCAAATGGATGACCGTGGGGTCACCTTGGGGCACATTTGCTCGGCTTTGCCATGCCGAAGAGGTGTCGGACATTTCATCAAGTACTTCACATGCCTCTTGGTAAGAAAGTTTCATAAAGTTCCCTCCGGCCAACTGGTTCACAATGCACTGATTCGTGGTGTTGATGCCCCGATAAAAAGTTTGTTGTATCATCGCCTCGGTCATGTCGTTATTAGGGCACTCCTTCACCATTGTTCTATATCTTTCCCATATTTCGTGCAAAGGTTCCGTTGGCATTTTCTTGAAAGCTAGAATCTCATCCCGAAGAGCCGCCATATGACTTGGAGAAAAGAACTTGGCAATAAATTTGTCCGCCAATTCATCCCATGTGGTGTAGAATGATTTGGGAGCCTTTCTAACCAATCCAATGCTTTACCCCGAAGAGAAAACGAGAAAAGCCTCAATCTCAACGCATCCTCTGACACGTTTGTTTGTTTGCTGCCCCAGCATGTATCTACGAACCCCTTCAAGTGCTTGTATGCATTTTGATCGGAGGCGCCCGTAAAATATCCTCGTTGCTCGAGCAAGGTCAACATGACATTTGTGATTTGAAAGTTCCCCGCCCGGACACGGGGAGGAACAATGGCACTCGCATACCCTTGATTAGGGAGAACTCTTGGGACTGCTCTTGGCGGTGGTGGAGGAGGCTCTGGAATAGGATTGTTGTCATTGGCCTGACGGCCTCTACGTGGAGCCTGAGGTTCGGGAACCTCATCATGTTCAATATCTTCTACCTCCTCCCCCGCCATGGCATTGCCAATAGGGTCATTAGCATTTAAAGCCATAGTACCTGAATGATCGACACAAACAAAATTAGTAAACAAGAAGGAAAGAGAAGCAAAACACAAAACGAACTAAACAGATAGTCAACACCGTAAGCTCCCCGGCAACGGCGCCAAAAAGTTGATAGCTGCCAACTCGACACTACACCAAGGTAGGAAGAGCGGGTCGCAATAGCTTTTACCCGAATAGTGGTCGGGATCGATTTCCACAGGGAGCTAGTAGTGGAGTTGGATTTTCTGTCTAGTCTAGAGATGTGTTTGTGCTCCTAATGTCACTTCAAACATTCTTGGTTTTTGATTTTTTTATAACTATTATGATAAAACTAATGATTAACGCTAAATTATGCTACTAGAATATTGCTAAGTTGTATCTAATGGGTAGAAGGGCACTAGGGTCGTGGCATTACCTAGGTGGCTAATTGATGGGTAGATGTTACTAAGGATAGATTGACATATTTGGGGCTTATGCTATAAACGTTGCACAATTGTACCCACTCTCACACCTCTCGGTAGAGAGAGCGATTTTGCCCAATTGACTCTCTCGAGACCAATTGGGTAGGCCAATCAGTTCAAGCAACTAGGGTTCAAGTAGGGTGATTACTCTCTCGAGATTTAACCTGTTAATTGGGACTATCATTTCTCATGAGTCCATCCCAATTCCTTGTTGGGTCAATTTTGAGGTCATAGACTCTCTTTCTCAAGAAGAGTCAAACCCACAAAGCTTGAATCAGTGTTTGCAACCACCAATTCTTAAACAAAAACATAAAATCAACCCAAATAGCAAACACCCATAATCAATCTAACCCTAGATGGCAACACCCATCAATTACCCACACTAGGGTTGAGCCACAACCCTAGCTAATGGGTTTAGCTACTTATGCTAGATACAGAAATTGAAGAAATAGATGAAGAACTAAGCATATTAATTGATTACTAAGAAGAAACTACAATAATCTATCGTTAATGAAGAGCAAAAGTGCCAAAAATGGCTACAAAATCGAGTCTCACGAGCGCAGCTGTGTCTGGGATATAAAACTTGACCTAAAAAAGGTAAAATGTCCTATTTATACTAGGCTGAAAAAACTGGACAAAAATACCCCTGCGGGGTCAGTGCGGGCCGCGCAAAATGGACCGCGGCCGCACTAGCTCTTGGACTTCAATTTATGCTTCTCCGAACTTGCGGACCGCGGACCGCGTGAAAGTGTATCGTGGCTGCGGTGGAAGTTGGCGTGGCCGCACAAAAACGAGCGCGGGCCGCATTGCTTGGAGTAGGCAAAATTTGAGCTCTCTGAATCTCTGCTCTGCGGACCGCGTAAAAGAGTAGCGCGGCCGCGGAGCCTGACCGCAGACCGCACAAAAGAGTAGCGCGGCCGCGTTGCCTCCAGCTTGAAAATGCCAACTCTCTGAACCTCCTAGTGCGGCCGCATTCACATTTGCGCGGTCCGCACTAGGTTCTCTTTTCCTCAATTTACTTAGTATTTGACACTTGAGCAGGTTTCACTCCTTTTTGAGCCGATCTTTGGCATTCGTCGCTTTGTCGATCAAACCTGCAATCAAGTACAACTTGTGAGCATTTTGGGACTATTTTGTAGTAATTTATAACCAAAGTATAGGCAAGTAGGGGCATAAAACATGTTAAAATCCCGACTTATCACCCACCTGCTTTGCCTCATGCTGACCTCTCTCTATACCCTTCCACAGTCATAAACATTACGCAATCACTTAATCTTCCTGAGTCTGAACTCATATCACGACATGAAATCTACTTCACTCCTCAACTAAACAACATGAAAAGATCCTTCAACACACCTATAACTCGGGGCTATACCTCAAATCAAGATGGAAATCAAGCACCAAATAGTTCTTTCTACACCTCAAGCAGATCCTTCTTCTCACATTCAAATCATATGAACACATCTCGCAGTCACATCATACTCATCACGTAGCCATCCAACAACAAATTCCACTAATAGGGATACTACCGGACGTATAAGTCCAAAAGCACGTGCTCTCACCATCAACACCTCTGCGCTCAAACTACAATCAAAACCCGACCTCAAGTCCTCCAGACTGGCCTATCATCAACACACAAAATCACATCTCGCACCTCATCCAGGGAATCACAAGTCGTCGAAGCACAACTGATACCGAGAGCTCATATGCACATACGAATGCGTGGAAGGAATTCAAAGAGTTATGCTTCAAGCTGAATCAATGTCGCACGATAAGGAAAGAAAGATGGGAAGTATATCCTAAATGTCCTGTAGCCTCTCGAAGATAGGTATGGACATCAGCATACCGATCCGTAAGACTCTACTAGACACTTGCTCATGACTTGTAGAACCTACGAACCTAGGGCTTTGATACCAATCTGTCATGACCCAAAATCCACTAGTCGTGATGACACCTAACCCAACCCGCTAGGTAAGCCAACTAATAACTATCCAATTTCAATAATATTAATAAGACAATTAACAAAGGAATTATCTGAATCTTATTTATTTTCCAAGGACTAGTAGTACAAATCATGAGCTTCTAAGAATAGAATTTGCCAATATGAATTAAAAACATCTTTTGTTTGATAAGTACATAAACAGAGTTTTTAAAATCTAAGGCTACCATGAACAAGAGGCAGCTACAACAAGGATGCAGGTACACTTCCAATCCAACTTCCGTCGAACACAGCAACATCGACATCCGAAATCTGCACGCAATGTGCAGGAAGTGTAGTATGAGTACAACCGACCCCATGTACTCAAAAAGTAACAAACCTAAACTTAGGTTAAAAGCAGTGATGAGCTGGAACATAGGTCGGGTCAAACACCAATAACCAATAGCAGTTCATAAGAGCGTAGAGCATATATAAATAAGGAAGTAACTCAGAGATAAAATGCTCATTTTTTCACAGTTTTCCGAAAATAGTTCCGTTTTTCAAGAATATCAGCGAAAACTCAAATCCTTTACCAAAATCGTCGTAAAATATGAGATAGTTTGAAAACAATAATTTTTCTAAAAATCCTTTTCACAATAAATAAGATGTTCCATTTTCAGATAGCATGATAGCAAGTGTGAAAAACCTCTCTATGACCACATATCAATGTGTGTAAAAAGTCATAAATGACGTGATATCATACAACATGAGGAAAAATGCATCTCTATGTCTGTACGTCATGTGTGCATGTCAATGCCATGTATCTCAGAGATGAATCGTGTACTCACACTCTCAGAGTTCTCAACCTCACTGTCTCACACTTTCCACTCATCATACTCAACCACTCGGTACTATATATGGCCCATACGGCCTAGGGAAGATCCATCCCGGAATAGATATATCACTGACCATCAGTCACTCAGTACCGAGGAAGGCCAATCCAGCCCCATGGAGAAGATCCATCTCCAGGTATATAAATGCTTCAGACAAGATCCATGTCCAGGGAAGATCCATCCCTCAATATAATCAACCGCTCTCACTGGGGGTGTGCAGACTCCGGAGAGGCTCCTTCAGCCCAAGCGCTATCACAAGCCAGATCCAGGAATAAATTAATATAACATGCTACGGCGTGCAGCCCGATCCCATAACTGTCACTCATAATCAGGCTCTCGGCCTTACTCAGTCATCAATCTCTCCAGACTCACCCACGGGCTCACAATGTCATGGAGACTAACTCGGCACAATGATATGATGTGTCAATGAATAATAACTGAGAATGAGATATGTATAAATGCATGAATATGATTGAGTACGAAATATCAAGGAAAAACCAGTGGGATGACAATAAGAAATTCCCACTATGGGTCCCAACAGTATCGGCATAAAGCCTAAACATGATATCTAGCATGATTAACATATCAATAACTTTATCACATGGTGAAGACACAGATATCAACAAGATAGGGCCACAATACAGTACCATGAAAAACAACAGAGTCACAATTCACAGGGTGCACGCCCACACGCCCGTCACCTAGCATATGCTTCACCTCAACATCAATCACATAGCACGTAATTTGGGGTTTTATACCCTCAACACTAATTTTGGAAGAGTTACTTATCTACAAGCTGATTCTGACACCGAGCACGCCAAGCGATGCTCCAAGAATGCAATCACGCACGTAGCGACCTCCGAACATCTCAACACTAGCCAAAAGCAACCCAAATACATCACACAAAGCCCAAGGAAGCAATTATAAATGATACAGATCGAATTCTTCATCAAATCCCAAATTCGGTCAAAAATTATGCCCGAGCCCACGCCTCGAAACTCCACAAAACTCAAAAACTTCGATAACCCATTCAATTACGAGTTCAACCATACTAGTTTCACTCAAAACGGACTCCAAATCGGTGGTCAAAACTCAAAAGTTCATATTATGAAACTTTAGGCCAAAACCCCCAATTTCCTCTTTCAATCCATCAACCAAAAAATCGAAGATAGATTCACGAAATATAACCAAGACCGAGTGTAGAATAGTTACCCCAATCCCTGTGATAAAAATTGCTCTAAAATTGCCCCAATCAGCACTTGGAAATGTTAAAATGAAGCCAAAATTACGAACCCTTGTATTTATCATTCTGCCCAGCACTTCCGCTTCTACGCCACATTAGCCGCTTTTGCGGCATTGCTTCTACGACATGAGCTCCGCTTCTGCGGACTCCACTAGCCAACTAACCCCTCACACCTGCGAATCAACATCCGCTTCTGTGCAACCGCAGGTGTGCAAACAAACACGCTCCTGCGCTAAATCTTGCTCCTGCGCCCAAGCTTTCGCTTCTGCGGGGCCGCAGATACGCCCCTATTCCCACTTTTGCGATCCATTCTAACCAGGCCTTCCTTCGCTTCTCCGATCAACCGTTTGCATCTGCGAACTCGCATCTGCATGCATTCTTTTGCAGATGCGGAAACACCAGAATTAGCAGCCTTCAGCAACAGCAACATGAGAAGAATGATCCAAAATCAAATCCGAAACACACCCGGGCCCCTCGGGATCCCGTCCAAACATACCAACAAGTCACATAACATCACACGGACCTACTCGAGGCCTCAAAACACACATAACAAGATTGAAATGACGAATCACACCTCAATTCGAAATCATTGAACTTTGAAACTTCAACTTCCGCAACCGATGCCGAAACCTATCAAATCACGTCCGATTGACCTAAAATTTTGCACACAAGTGACATTTGACATTACAGACCTGCTCCAACTTTTGGAATCAGAATCCGACCCCGATATCAAAAAGTCCACTCCCGGTCAAACTTTCCAAAATTCCAACTTTCGCCGTTTCGAGCCAAATTCCACTAGGGACCTCCAAATCACGATCCGGATGCGCTCCTAAGTTCAAAATCACCCAACGGAGCCAACAGAAGCATTAGAAATCCAATCCGAGGTCAAATACTAAAAAGTTAAACTTGGTCAAACCTTTCAAATTTAAAGCTTCTAGTTGAGAATCATTCTTCCAACTCGAATTTCGAATAACTTGAAAATCAAAACTGAAGATCCACATAAGTCATAATACTTCATACGGAGCTACTCATGCCCTCAAACAATCGAGCAAAGTGCAAATGCTCAAAATGACCAGTTGGATCGTTACACCCACCAAAATTAATAAAAACTTTAGATAAACCAGTAGCAGCCATGCAGATGGACGGAATTCACAATATATACAGACATTATGTAGAAATCACAAATTAGCTTTATAAATACATATTTAGATTTCTATAAACCTACTTACGAGGTAGATAAGATCTGGGTAAGAGATTTAAATATACATGTAGATTTTGTATTGGGATTAAGCTTTATATTACATAACAGTGGTAGTTGTTTACTCAACAGAGATGGAGTAATATTTTTTGAAAATATTACACATACCAGTACAAACAGTAGAATCTGGAACCAGGATAAAAACACGGTTGAAACTAGACCAGAAAAACATGCAAGAAAATTAGAAAGAATGTTGTAAGGAATGCAAGGATAAAAAATACATGTTGTAAGATTAAAGAAGAAGCTAAAACTTTAATATTAGAAGAAAATGAGGACATAAATATACTAGAAAAAGATTATACCTTAATAGACGTTGAAACAAAATTATATAATTTTGAACATGAATAGAAAAAATAGGAATAATAAAAAATCAAAAGGATCTAGATAATATAATAAAAATACTAGACGAAATAGAAATAATAGGAGAAAGACCTCTAAAACATTGGGAAAATAATAAAACTATGTGTACATTAGATATAATAAATCCAGAATACGTAATTAAAACAGCTTCAGTAGAAGCTACGAATCAAGATTTAGAAGATTTTAAAACTCAAATTAAAGAGCTCATGAGTTTAGGTGTAATAAGGAGACCTACTTCTAAACATAGGTCAGCAACCTTCATGGTAAGAAATCATAGTGAAATAATAAGAGGAAAAGCAAGAATGGTAATAAACTATATGAGACTTAACGATAAAACTAAAACACGAATATAAGTTACCTGATAAATCAGAACTGATAAATAGAATACAGAAAAAAAAAAAGGATATTCAGTAAGTTTGATTGTAAATCAGGATACTAGCAAGTAAAAATGCATGAAGAAAGTGTAGAATGGACATCATTTACTTGTCCAGAAGGGCATTTCGAACTGTTAGTAATGCCATTTTGACTGAAAACAGCTCCACCGATTTTTCAACAGAAAATGGATAGTATATTTGGAGAATATAAGAGATTTATTTTAGTATATGTCGGTGACATATTAGTATTTAGTAAAGACATTAAAGAACATTTAGGACATCTATAGAAAAGTTTTAGATTATTTTTAGATAATAGAATAATAATTAGTAAAAAGAAAATGAAATTATGTAAAAATTAATATAAATTTTTTAGGAGTAGTCTTAGGAGAGGAAAAAATTAAATTACAACCCCATATGGCTAAAAAGGCTCGAGAAGTGTCAGGTAAATTAGACAATACCAATGAACTACAAAAGTTTTTAGGCATAGTAAATTATGCAAGAAATTTTATAAAAGACTTAGAAAAAATAGCAGAACCTCTATATGCTAAGACAGGTTCTACATGACAAAAACATTTCAATACAGAAGATATTAAATTGGTACAAAAAATTAAAGAAAAAATAAAAAATATTCCTGGTTGAAATATGCCATTAGAAACAGATTACTTAATCATAGAAACAGATGGAAGTTTTGAAGGATGGGGAGCAGTGTTAAAAGCGATACCAAATAAATATAGTGATAAGAGTACAGAAAAAACATGTGCTTACCAAAGTAGAAAATATAATGAAAAAGGAAATATAAGTAGTATAGATGCAGAAATATTAGCTGTAATCTATGTACTAAATAGTTTCAAGCTATATATATTAAATAAACCAGAAGTAACGATTAGAACTACTGTGAGGCCATAGTTAAGTTTCACTAAAAGATAAATACAAAGAATAGTAGTAGATGAAGATGGTTGAACTTTATTGATATTATATCAATATATAATTTAGTTTTTGAACATATTAAAGGAAAAGATAATAATCTCGCAGATCAGTTAAGTAGGCTGAAAATTACTGTCAATTAATAAAACATATTTTACATGTACACCATGAGACCAACGGTTTCCAAGACTGAAGACAAAGGAAGGGCATTCAAGCCTCACCCTCAGACAAATATTTGCAGACAGTATTAGGTAACCTTCATTTTAAGCCACAATCTTTTGTAGAGCAGACTAATATGGATAGGATAAGTTTTGAAAAACATAATTTAATATTTTTTCCACCATTAAACATGTCATTCGAAATTTTACCAGAATGTGTTATAGATAAACCTCAAAGATGTTTAATAGATAGTTTATGGATAGCATATAATAAGAAAGACATTAAATATTTTATAGCAGATCTTAATGCTTTAGGACAACATTTTACAGACAAAAATCAAGAAAAAAGATTTAAATATTATGTAGTTATACATGGAAAGACAAATAGTATTTTTCAGACATGGTTAGAAGTACTAGACTCTACCAAAGATTTGGAAAACCGCTTTTTAAAGGCTTTAACGACTTTACTGAAGCATTAGACTACGCAAGAGGTATACTAGGGCCAAACTACTATATTTTTCCAGCACTCAGAGAAAACCCAAAAAAACCCCCACAATATAACATTCAAAAGGACACAGATAAGATAATTTTCTGTGACCATTGCTCATCAATGACGGAAGCCTTCAAAGAAATAAACTAGAAGAATGGTTACATGGAAAAACCAATACTGATGGAGCAAATGAAGGTACTAAAACATGGAATACAGGCATTAAAGTTTGAATTAGCACAATCCCAGACTCAAATTATTTCTCAACAAGACAGGAGATGAGTAGTCCAAAATAAAGTTCTCCATCTCAAGAAAAAATGGATAAGAAGGGTGTGCATTCCTCAATGAATGCAGCAAAATCCATTGTATCGGATAAAGATACAGCTAGTCCGGTTCAAACGGTGACCGGTAAAGACACATCAAATCCGTTTATGGCTATCACTTTGCCAAAAAGTGAAGATGAAGGCTCATCAAGAAGAAGATTACCAAGAACACTAACACAATGAGAAGTATTAAAAAGGAAGAGTACAATTTCAAAAAGAAAAAATGAGAAAATAGAAGACATAATTAAACAGACATCAGATAACTTCTTTCAAGAAAAAGAAAAACAAGACAAACATATGATTAACAATTCCAGTCCTATTCCAAGTCCAGACGGTCCCAAAGCTCAGGGGAAGATGATAATTATGAAGACGAAAATCTAAATTACCAAGATGCTCAAGATCCGTACGAAGATGATTCAGGAATGAGCTTTGATTCAGTAGCCTTACATAATTTGGACACGTGAAAGTAAGCAGGATCTCAGTCTGAAATAATTAAAAAAGACAAAGACAAAAGTAACATCAGTACAATAATGTAGGTAACATGTGAAAAAGAAGAAAACAACAGACAAAGTGACATAAAGTAGTGTTGAAAGACAATTTGAGTGGAAAAATAATTGTAAAATAACAAACAAAAGGGAATCTATGCTCAAGCCATGTGACGATGGGGCCCAGTGGAGTACCCGACAAGGCTCGAAAAGAAAGGTTTCTGAAAATATTTGAAGTCCGTTTTTGATCCGCTTCAAAGACTTAGCTATAAAAAGAAGAAGAAAGAAGAAGAGAAACACAACAAGAGAAGAAGAAAAACCAAACCCTCTGCAGAAAAACACCTTCGACCACCATTCCCTAAAATACTTCCGACCACCATTCCCAAAAAATACTTTGTAATATATTCCTTATGTATACTTTAGTAGAGTTTACCTCAAACTTGTAAAATAAATAAAGGTTTATGTTCCAGTGTGTTTATTTTCTAATTGCCAAAGTCCAGTAAAAATCTTTCGGATTTTCCGAAAGAGAAATCTCTCTCCTGTAAACATGTAAGTTGCTGTTTTTATGAAATTATGTTTCTGTATATTACTCCTGTTTTATTTATAGCTTTATGTTTATATATAACTTTAAATTTATGTGTAATATTTCATTACTTAGTTTGTAAATAACTAAAAAATCACTCTCAGTATATGGTTAGCTTTCCAACTTCTTAACATTTTTGATGGATTAACCAGTAAATTTCTAAGAGAAACTGGCTATGTTAAGCCGAATAAATTACCAGAAAGTGGTTAAAATGGGTACATATGTTTAGTTGTAGCCAGGGTGTGGTTAAAGAAAAAAGTGTTAAGAGAAAGATTTATATCTGTAAAAGATGAACATAGTGGGATAAAAAAAAAGTATTAAACTATATAAGGGGTAAGTTCAGTTCCATAATTTGATTAAAATAGAAATTACACAAGTCTAGAGATTAAGAGAGAGAGTACCAAGTAGGTCTTTATTATATATAGTTTAAACGCAAAGAATTTATTGAAATATTACAAATCCTTATTATATATATATATATACACATACAAAAGCCAGCAGAATGGGTTCAAATAATTCAAATATTACATGATAAAGTCCTATATCTGCCCGAACAGAAATATGTTTTAGCTACGTACAGACTCTCGTCACCTCGTGCGTATGTAGCACCCACAACTAGTAGCACATAACAACTACATCACTTAGGGGATAGTTTCCCTCTCACAAGGTTGGACAGGAAACTTACCTCGCTCTGAAATCCGATAATCGGCTTCAACGCCTTTCTAACACCTCAAACCAACGCCAAACGATCCAAAACTAATCAAACAACGTGCAAACCAATCAAAATATACTCCAATTCTCATACTTTAACAATTAGAAATAAATTCCCAACTCCTCAAGAAAAGTCAACAAAGTTAACCCCCGGGCTCACGCGTCCAGATTTTGAAAATTATCGATAATAATTATTACCCATAACTTATATAGTTTATATTCCGAAAATCATGCAATTTTGTCCATGAATTGACCCTCAAATCAAGGATTTACCATCACATAACTTTGGGGCATAAAACCCCAATTTTTACAATCCAAACACGGAGAAAAATGATAACCAACGAAACATATCATGGGAAAACATAAAAATAAAGGTCAGATATTTATCTCCTTGTTGAGAGGAGAATAACGGTGCAAAAATCACCTCAAACGGAGCTTTTGAACTCAAGATATGCTCAAAATACTCAAATGCTCGGTTTGTCCATTTAAAACACTGTCCGGGCGATTTTTGTTCTTCGCATTCGCGGGATACCTTCGTGTTCGCGAAGAGAAATTTTTCGCGTTGACCAGTCAACCCAAATTTCTTTCTTCGCGTTCGCGGGAATTCCCTCGCGTTCGCGAAGTACAAAGCCCGCACCAGAAACCAACAGTCTTTTCTGACACGAAGATGAGCATAACTCTCTCATAAGACCTCGGAAGACGATTCTTGTTTCTATAGTTCCGTAATTACTATACGGATCTAATGATTCAACTCAATCATAAACCGAAGTGCGGTTGCTCAATTTGGTACCCTTTATGTCCAATAAACGCCGCCGAAATATCAAATAAGAGCGCGATACAACCCAAACACATCTGAAGCACACCCGAGGCCCTCGAGGCCCCATCCAATTACACAAACAGTACCCAAATATAACACGAACCTACTCGAGGCCTCAAATCACACCAAACAATATCAAAACCATGAATCGACGATCCGATCCTCCTTTTAACTCTCATACATTCAAACTTCGACGAACGCATCCGAATTACACTTAAACATTTCGGAATGACGCCAAACTTTACGCACAAGTCATGAATCACAATACGAAACTATTCCAAGGCTCGGAACCTCAAACGAATATCGATAACACCAAAGTCCTCTTCAAATCAAACTTACAAAATTCTTAAACTTTCAAAAAGCCAAATTTCCATAATAAGCGCCGAAATGTTCCCGGACCACCCGATACTCAACCCGAACATACGCCCAAGTCTGAAATCATCATACGAACCTATTGGAACCTTCAAATCCCAATTCCGAGGTCATTTACTCAAAAATCAAACCTTAGTCAACTCTTCCAACTTAAAGCTTCCGAATTTAGAATTTTCCTTCCGAAAAAACTCCGAACTTCCTGAAATTCAATTCCGACCACGCGTACAAGTCATAAAACATGAAGTGAAGTTACTCACGGCTTCAAACCGCTAAACGACGCACTAGAGCTAAAAAAGATCGGTCGGGTCGTTACATGTCGCCTAGTGTTGTCCTTGTCTGTACAATAACTTTAGTACATGAGTTAGCGTTATTTATGTATTTTCGTAGTCCTTGACTTCTATGTTTACTTGTTGTTGATTTCGTTTTGGCCTTCGGATTACAATACTGAGTTTTAGTTTTGTATCTTTGTATTTTTGCTTCGATTTTCTGATTGGTGTGCTTGTTGTTGCCCTTCTTTTCATTTTTTCTAAGCCGAGTCTTCCGAAAACAACTTCTCTACCTTCTTGAAGGTAGGGGTAAGGTCTGCGTACACATTAACATCCCAGATCCCACTTGTGGGATTATATTGAATTTATTGTTGTTGTTGCTAGATATACCCAATCAAACTTCCGTCACATAAAATAAAAGGAATAACAAAATTTTAAACTAGAGCAGAGCTGGGATTTTGTATATGTATAGGTTTCTAGGCGTCTTGAGCCTGCAATGAGGTAAGGGACTGTTAGGTTGTGAGGTAAAGAAAGGTGAATGTCACAAATAAAAATACTCCATCAGAGTTACTGCAGGCTTTTTACTTCTTTGTGTGCAGTAGTGATGAAGGTCACGAGCTAGTACAGATATACAAATCAAATCAACCACATTGATGACATTACCTTATTTATTTCTATTTAAAATGTATGCAAAAAGCCTGTCGATTTGATTGATTTGATGGATACATCAACACTAAACCTAATTTTCATATGCCATGAACCTACCATCACTTGAGTCCGAAACTTTTTTGATGCTTTTTTTGTACAAAAAACACATTTTTAATGTTAAAAAAAAGTTACATTAATAGGTAATTCGCTCCGTTAAAGCAATTCGCATTATTATACTGCGAATTATTAGAAAAAATATTTTTTTTAGCAATTCTCAGTATTATACTGCGAATTGCTTAAAAATGGGCCCAGCTATTTTTTCAAAAGACATTTCACAGTATTAAAACCTGGGGCAGTGCCACGGCCCGTCCATCCACGCGAAGCCCGTATAAAACCTGAACATCCTCAAACGTGATGGTAGCCTCTCCGGTGGGCAAGTGAAAAGTATGCGTCTCCGGTCGCCACCGCTCTACCAACGCCGTGATGAGAGACCAATCGAGCTGCATCCGTCCAAGCTGAACAATCGAATAGAAGCCCGTAGCCTGTAGGCGCTCGACTACGCGGCCATGGAAAGGATGCTCCGCGATGAACTCCCACAAATCGTCGGGCCTCCTGGGCGGAGAGGCTGCTCCGATAGCTGTCCTTCCCATACAAAGGAGGACCTATGATCGCCCCGCAACACTAAAAGCTGATCCTCGGCAGGTCTAGGATGTGCAGGCGGAGGAAAGGCCATGTCGTCTACTATAATTTAAACAAAATTTATTGTGTGTGTTAGTTTAATAAATTAAATAATTAATTATGTTTAGTACTGGATTGAATAATTACGTATGGGTTCCAGGCTATATTTTCGAGGCCCGGTAGCACCAAACTATCTAATTATTATGTGTATCATTTTCAACATTTTTAAGAAATTTGGTAGTTTAATAAATTAAATTAAAAATTCTTGAATTGGACTGAATAATTAAGTATGGGTTCCAGGCTTAATTTTTGAGGCCCGGTAGCACCGAGTTATCCTTAATTATTATGCGTGTCAATTTTAATATTTTTAGAATATTATTAGCTTAATGAATTAAATAATTAACTATGTTTAATATTGGACTGAATAATTAAGTATGGGTTCCAGGCTTGATTTTTGAGGCCCGGTACCCGAGTTATCCTTAATTATTATGCGTGTCAATTTCAATATTTTTAGAATATTATTAGCTTAATGAATTAAATAATTAACTATGTTTAATATTGGACTGAATAATTAAGCATGGGTTCCAGGCTTGATTTTTGAGGCCCGGTAGCACCGAGTTTTCCTTAATTATTATGCGCCTCAATTTTATTAGATTAATGAATTAAATAATTAACTATGTTTAATATTGAACTGAATAATTAAGTATGGGTTCCAGGCTTGATTTTTGAGGCCCGGTAGCACCGAGTTATCCTTATATATTATGCGTGTCAATTTCAATATTTTTAGAATATTATTAGCTTAATGAATTAAATAATTAACTATGTTTAGTATTGGACTGAATAATTAAGTATGGATTCCAGGCTTGATTTTTGAGGCCCGGTAGCACCGAGTTATTCTTAATTATTATGCGTGTCAATTTTATTAGATTAATGAATTAAATAATTAACTATGTTTAATATTGGACTGAATAATTAAGTATGGGTCCAGGCTTGATTTTTGAGGTCCGGTAGCACCGAGTTATCGTTAATTATTATGCGCGTCAATTTCAATATTTTTAGAATATTATTAGCTTACTGAATTAAATAATTAACTATGTTTAATATTGGACTGAATAATTAAGTTTGGGTTCCAGGCTTGATTTTTGAGGCCCGGTAGCACCGAGTTATCCTTAATTACTATGCGTGTCAATTTTATTAGATTAATGAATTAAATAATTAATTTTTGTAAAGTGTAATCTAAAAGGCTCTACTACGCTAAAAGGCTATATACTTTACTACACTAAAAGGCTCTATATTTTACTATAATAAAAGGCGTTATATTTTACTACACTAAAAGGATCTATATTTTTACTACGCTAAAAGGATCTATATTTTACTACGCTAAAAGGCTATTTAGTTTACTACGCTAAAAGGTCACTATTATATATAAAAACAACTAACATAAAATACAAATATGAACAACAAACAGACATAATAATATTAATTTTTTATTTAACCAATTAAAAATATAACATTTAAAATACAAATAATTATCAACTTTTAACATTTTTTTTTACCAAAACTTATAAATCAAGCCGAGTATAAATAACATACAAATTTAAACACAAGCTATCACACATTTTACATGGAAACACATTAAACAATACAAATATGCATGTATTATACGAGTTTCTACATAAATAAAATC